>NC_071618.1:44261318-44443818 GCF_014839835.1 Dryobates pubescens | reverse complement strand
TGTTCATAGTGCCAAGGTTTTACTCACTGGAGCAGCTGATCTTTTTGTTACTGTTTTAAGGATTCACTGTGATGTACAGAACCAGACTGCTTCAGGGCGTTTGACCTTCCCTGTGACTTCTCGCCTGTCCTTGTAAGACGGAGGTATCTCAAGCCATCAGGCTGTGACCGAGGGTAAGGGTTAGGGTCCCTCTGCTGACCAGCACACAAACTCCAGTGTGAAACATGTGTTTGGTTTTATGCCTCAGAGAGAGAGGGGGGAATTAAGACTTGTCATTTCAAATTGGATTCTGCAATTATTCCCCCCCCCTTTTTTTTTCTCAAGGCTCATTTCAAGCCTGTTCCCATCTTAGGAACTTTCAATTAAGCAAGTAAAATAAAGCAGTTTTTCTCTGAGAACATGTTTTACCTTCCATCACAAATGCAGGCATCTTCCTTCTTCTAATCTATTAGTCTTTGTAAGCTCATCAGTGAACATGGGTCAGCTCCAGCAGTGGCTGTAGCATTTCTCGGGGGGTGGGAGCTAAGAGTTCAAACCCAGAAGCTGGGTCTTGTGCTACCTATGCTAAAACAGGGCAGCTGAGCAGAAAGGGAGCAGGAGAGAAGAAAGAGAAAGATTTCCATTCCTTGTGCTAGCTGCCTCCTCAGAGAAGGGTTTAGTGTGGATGGCAGCACCCTCTGTGTTGTCCTGAGATAGAACCACGCTCCTGGCTGACACTGACTCACTCTAGGCAACTTTCCAGACAGTTTCCAGGAACAGTTGGATTGCCCTACAAAGGTCTTCCTCAGCTGCTTTGAATTATTCCCCCAAGAGCTTTGGAGGCAGAGCTCTCTGCACAGACACTGAAGGGTCTCTATCTGCCCTCTAAATGATCTTGCTGCAACACACAATTATTTTCAGGCATTGCAACACTGAAATTCAGCATCTGCTATGGGTGCTCTGACAGTGAAAATCATACAGGAGAATTATTCATGACCAGCAGAGCTCTGTGTGACCTAGATCCCTCGCAGAGATTATTAGTGAGCTCTTTCAGTCATGTCCCCAGGCCCTGACAATGAAGTGCATCGACCAGGAGCTCTATTGATCAGGGTCGCTGTGTGTGAGTGTTCTCCACAGCACTGGTCCCCAAAAGCTCATTCCCAGAGTGCATTGGAGTAACAGCCAAGGTCTTTAGGAGAGCCTCTCTCATGCTGTTATTGCCAATATGACTCAGCTGCAGTACTGAGAGTATTTCAGGTTCCTCTAGCTCAAGTCGCTGCTGAGCGTTAGCTCTGAGGCGGGCTTCAGCTAAGGATTTCTGTGGCCACACATCCAGAGCTGTCTGTGTGAGACTAAAGACACTGTGCACTAGAAGCCAGTAACTGAAGAGAGATGAAGTCTGCTGAAGAAATCCCTCTGTCTTGAGGGATTCAACGCAGTGTAACCGGGATGCACGTAAGCGAGCTGAAATTACAAGCGCCCGTGGCGGAGACAGAAGAAATACAGGCAGCTAATGGAAAGTTGGCAGCTGGACAAGGTGTACACTGCTTTGAATCTTTCAGTGCCATAAAGTTACCAGGAAGGCAGAAGGTGTCAGCACTGCCTTAAGTAATGCAGGAAGTCCTCCAAGGTAATGCATAGCAAAGATATACGGTTATCTGCTGTTCCAGGTTGCATGGGTTGTGTAAACAACATTAGATTAGCACCTAGTGGATGTCCTCAAAGTTTTCTCAGCTGCAGGGCCAGCCTGTAGATCTGCTTGAGGAAATTCAGAAGTGCACCTGCTATGTTTTATGGTGGAGAAACCATGAAACCATCTCCACAGGTTTATGAAAGCAGCACAAAGCTGGCCAGTCACAGCAGGCTGCATCCAGGCTGCTTTTGCCACCTTTGGGGCCTGTAGCCCTGAGTTATGCCCACAGTAAAGTGTGACCACGTTGCATCAAGTCTGTGGAATGACTCTTGACTTGTCTTGAGCTTAATGGCTAGGAAAACATGTTGTTCTGAGACAGTTTTGGAGGCACCTTGAGTACTGTGTCGCACCTTGAGTGCTGTGTCCAGTTCTGGGCCCCTCAGTTTAAGAAGGACATCGAGACACTTGAACTTGTCCAGAGAAGGGCAACGAGGCTGGGGAGAGGCCTTGAGCACAGCCCTGTGAGGAGAGGCTGAGGGAGCTGGGGTTGCTTAGCCTGGAGAAGAGAAGGATCAGGAGTGACCTCATTGCCATCTATTGCCCTCTGCAACTACCTGAAGGGAGGTTGTAGCCAGGAAGGGGTTGGTCTCTTCTCCCAGGCAACCAGCACCACAACAAGGCGACACAGTCTCAAGCCGCGCCAGGGGAGGTTTAGACTCGAAGTGAGGAGAAAGTTCTTCACAGAGAGAGTCATTCATCATTGGAATGTGCTGCCCAGGGAGGTGGTGGAGTCCCCATCCCTGGAGGTGTCGAAGAGGGGATTGGACGTGGCACTTGGTGCCATGGTCTAGTCTGTGGAGACAGGTTGGATGTGATGATCCTTGGGGTCTCTTCTCAACCTAAATTATACTGTGATACTGTGACACTGTGATACAAATCTCAATAGAGGAGCCCAGGTGCTTCAGATAAGGCTGAGAAATAGAGGCTAGAGCCTGTTACTTGATCAGCAGTGAGTTAGTGCATGGCAAAATGGTTTCTACCATCAGGCTGGTTATAGTGAAATATAATCCATCTTTTGTAAGGCAAGACCAGGCATCGCCACCTGTGATGCCTGATTATCACCTGCCTCCGTGATGATGATACCCTGACCTCTGTCAGAAGATGAGGTGACTTCTTAAAGGATATATAAACCAAAATTATGCAATCAACAGTTCCAACCTTTTATTAAAGTGACTGAGAAGGAGCAAGACCTCAGCAAGAAGCCTGTGGCCGCTGCTGGAGAGGCACTGCGAGTGCCACTGAGGTGAAATGTGTGACCGAGAGGAAAATCTTCACTAGCAAATGCTGGGCACCGTCACTTATCTCAGGGACACAGCTCTTGGAGGAGGTTTCTAGAAAGACAGCTGAAACTGTCCCTTGGCCACACGGTGGCAGTTCATTCCTAGCTATTCCACAGCCCTCCTGTTTCTCTGATCAGCGTGAGAGCTGGGAGTGAAAGGCAAAGGGAAGTGTGTAGCCCCACTTCACGAACAGACGGCTAGTGTGTGTGTCTGTTACTCACTTCTAGGCTCCTCCATTCACAAGCATATTTGCTTGGTAGTTTCCAATTGTCATTAGTTCTTCACATGAGTTTTGTTTGGTTTCCTCAGGAAATAAATCCCCATGACATCACAGACATGGCTGAGACCTTAAATCCTGGCTGAGATGCTGACCACTTAGCTCTCGCCGTGCCTGGAAGCAAATGGACAAAGGGATGTCACTGCCAGAAACAATTCACTCTCAGGCACAGAAAATGCAAAGATGGATTAAAAATAATAAGCAGAGCATCTGATGATTCAGAAGTTCAGTCTTCAGATAGGCCTAAGCTAAGAGTTTCTGACCCAATTCTGAAGTTCCCTCCCAGACCCAGTGTATGAGCTTTCCAGCTTCTTGGGGCCTGTGATGCTGTTATTCCCCAACTGGCTAATCCAAGCTCTTCAGTTAGTCAAAAGCTAACCTGTTCCTATATCAGCTGCTGCTGAGTCTTCCGGGGGTATGTTTATATTTAATGCACTCATGCTAAACTTGTTGATATCTTCCCCCTTTGTTTTATGCCAAAATACTCATATACAGGGATAAAAACAGGGGGGGTGGGTGAGGAATATGTCTTTGCACTGGTTATGACTACACATCAGCAACAGGAGCTTTCATTAATTCAGGTGGGTTTATGGTCCCAGAGTGTTCAGATTAATGAGGTTCCCTGCATCAATAAAGCTCACTTAAAACATCAGTGTCAGGCTGCTTGCACACAGGGTCTTAACCTGGGCTTGCTCCTGGTTTGATGTATGATGCTGTATCCTTTTTAAGTGGCAAACACACTACTGTCATCTCCAGGTAGTTGCATGGGGAACAGCAAAGGGACGAGGGGATGGATCAACAATGAAGTACTCTGTGCTGTTGCTAAGTTAGAGCTAGCTGTAGTCTCGCTTCACAGCACAGAACTGATTCATCACATTCTTGCCCTTCAATAGCTTCACTTTTCAGTTTCCAATGCACAGAGTTAATTTCTGCCCCCCTCACCTCAGTGATATGGGCCTTTGCTGTGCAAGGAAAGCGAGTGGTTCAGTGGAAGGACTCCAGCTCCAGCAAAGCTGACCCATAATTACAGCTGAATAAACTGAAGTGAGCACACTCAGGGCCAGATTTGCTGCTGCCCTTAGAAGGATTTTCAAAAGGCACGTAACTAGCATCAGTGGGAGTCAAGTGACTCTGACAATTGCACTGGTGCCTGACTGCTTTTGAAAAGGCTGGTCTGGAGCCAAGGTTTAGCAGACACAGCTCCACTTCTAGGAATTAAATTAGACTCATAAGAAGTCCAGAATTAGCCCAGCCTGTCTGCCTCTAAGCCCCCTAACTAAGCCCTTGAGTGGTGTAATTCTGAAAGAATTGTCCCATACCTCAGTCAGGTTTCTGCAGCCCTTGCCACTTGTTTGTTTTGCAGGGCTCTTGGTTGTTACTGATGGTCCTGTGTAACCTGGGCCCCAGGGATCTGCTGATAATCTTCCTGGAAGTGCTGTTACTCATAACCCCCCTGATTTCCATGAGTAGCGTGCAGATATGAAGAACGCTGCTGCTCTCTGTGTCCAGGGGCTCTTGCAAAAGTATCCCTCTGCCAAGGGATACTTGCACACCTCTTGATGCTTTCTGCAGACAAGCTGTTATGGCAACAAGCCACCACACTTCCCCTTCATTAGCAGACTTCAGTGAGCAGTGAGATAGGAAAGATCAGAGTCTGATCTCCTTCGCCATGGTAGAGCTGGAGCTCAAGGCAAACTGGGAGCTGGAAAGGGAAGGGAAACAGGAGATGGAAAGACATAAAATAACCCAGAAGAGATGTCAGGATGGAGAAATTCAGTGCAAATATTGCCTTTTTAAACACAGTGTTTGGTCTTTCTGCTTCTCCCATGGTGTGATGCCTTATGATGGCAAACACCAGCAGGAGCTGCCAGGTGCAGCTGGTGCGCAGCCCACAGAGAGTATGTGGTCAGCTGAGGAGCTGGGCAGGCAATGAGCTGCCTTGCCTGGCTAGACATACCCTGAGACACACATGGATGGACAGCATCTGAGCTGGCTTATCAGCTGCACTCAAAGAAATGAGCAGCCTACCTCCAGAATCTGCAGATGTCAAAACTGAGGCTGCTCAGCTAGAAATAACACCACCCCCACCACCCCCCCTGCATCTCTTCAACAACCCAATGTTTGCTCCTTCAAACAATTCTGACTCAGCTCAACAAAAATGCTTTTTGTTTTCTTCAGACCCCTGTGCTCAGCACTGCTTAGGCCACACCTTGAGTCCTGGGTCCAGTTCTGGGCCCCTCGGTTTAGGAAAGATGTTGAGATGCTGGAAGGTGTCCAGAGAAGGGCAACAAAGCTGGGGAGGGGTCTGGAGCACAGCCCTGTGAGGAGAGGCTGAGGGAGCTGGGGTTGCTTAGCCTGCAGAAGAGGAGGCTCAGGGGAGACCTTCTTGCTCTCTCCAACTCCCTGAAGGGAGGTTGTAGCCAGGTGGGGATTGGTCTCTTCTCACAGGCATCCAGTACCAGAACAAGAGGAAACAGTCTCAAGTTGTGCCAGGGGAGGCTTAGGCTTGAGGTGAGGAGAAAGTTCATCCCAGCAAGAGAGATTGGCCATTGGGATGTGCTGCCCAGGGAGGTGGTGGAGTCACCATCCCTGGAGGTGTTCAGGAAGAGCCTGGATGAGGCACTTGGTGCCATGGTTTTGATTAGATGGTGCTGGGTGCTAGGTTGGACTTGATGATCTCTGAGGTCTTTTCCAGCCTTATTGATTCCATGATTCTATACCCTGCTCTCCTGGGAAAAGAGATGTAGAAAGGCAAAGGCTGGAGCTTCTATTTCTCATTCCCATGTATCATGGGGGTGCAGACTTTATAAACTGATGTACTTTGGGGAAAAAAAAAAAAAAGACCTAAACTTAGGAAGAAGAGAAACTCCCAGTTGGAGTGCCAGAACACCAGCAAGCAGGGGCACCTGCATCGCTGCAATAAGCCCACGGCACCTGCCTTGCAGAAGCTGTAAGCAAACCATGGCACACTCTCAGTACCACTCTTTAAGATGAAAATATGCAGTGAGAGAACACTGGAAAAAAACAAACCCAAACCAATTCAGTTGCAATTTTTGTAAGTCAGATCATAATGCCAGTTGCTGTGTGGTTTGTCCCAAACACAACAGTTGCCTTTCTCTTTGAGTTGGATATGAGATCAGTTTTATTCATCCCCTCTTTATTCTCTCAGTAGTTTAGCCACATTGGTTCTAAAAGGCTTCAAATTACCCAGGGATGATTTTCTTGTAACTGTCTTTAATTATCCTCTTGCTTTAAAATTTGCTAAGGTTCCTTTATGAAAACTTGAATTACTAATGAGAAGAATTTAAGTCTGGGGCAGGGGGTGGGGTGGAGGGGGGGTGGCAAAATGAGCAGAGCTATTAACCCCCCCCAAATGTACACAAAAATGAGGGGCATTGCTGTTTTCTTTCGAGGTTTGCCATTAGGTTTCAGCTAGCATTTCAAGAGCTCTGCTTTCCCCCTTTTTATTCCATGAGGAATAATATGTTAACATTTTCCCTCCTTTTAGGAGGGATTTATCAATTCCTGTCTGAAATCTCTTATTATGGAGAGCTTCAGCAAAGAGACACAGGGAAAAAAACCAACCCTCCAGTAAGTATTTTATCCTCCAGAAGAGAAGTAATGGTCCTGGATGGGGATTTTTGTTATGGGGCCAAAGGGGCTAAAATCTGATTACGTGGTGAGGAGGATTATCAATAGAATTGGGGCCCCAACAGCTCTGCACTTCACAATTATAACTAATTCTGAGCAGCCTGTGCCAAAATTCAGCACTGACTCATATCCCCATAGAAGCTGAGCAGCAGGAAACAACTCAGAGGAGGCAAAGACATCCCACACTGGTAGTAACAGATGCATTTGCCCATGAGATTCACAGTGTCTTTACCTGTTTGCCAGGTGCACCTTTCACCTCTGGGATTTCATGTGCTGCATGTCATCAAACAGGCTTGTTCATTTGGACAACCTGTGCTAGAATCATAGAATCAATTAGGTTGGAAGAGACCTCAGAGATCATCAAGTCCAAACTAGCACCCAGCACCACATAACTAACTAAACCATGGCACCAAGTGCCACGTCCAATACCCTGTTGAACACCTCCAGGGATGGTGACTCCTCCACCGGTGGCCAATCTCTCTTTCTGGGAGGAACTTTCTCCTCACCTCCAGCCTAAACCTCCCCTGGCACAGCTTGAGACTGTGTCCTCTTGTTCTGGTGCTGGTTGCCTGGGAGAAGAGACCAACCCCCACCTGGCTACAGCCTCCCTTCAGGTAGCTGCAGAGAGCAAGAAGGTCTGCCCTGAGCCTCCTCTTCTCCAGGCTAAGCTCCCTCAGCCTCTCCTCATAGGGCTTATGCTGGAGACCTCTGCCCAGCTTTGTTGCCCTTGTCTGGACACATTCAAGTGTCTCAATGTCCTTGATGGGTGGCTGGCTGACTGAGCCCCCTGGGCTCAGTGGTGACCCCACACCCCTCCCTGGGCTGGAGGGAAGCCGCGAGCCCAAGCCACGCTAAACGCCGAAGGTCCTTTCGCGGGAGGTGTCCTGAGCTGGAAGCGTTTCCGGAGCCGGCGCAGGGGCCTCTGTGCAAACAACCCTGCGCTGTGGCGTGGGCTGGGAAACACTCCATGGGGGAAACTCGTGCAGCTCGCCTCTCCACAGCCCTGCTTCACTGACAGGAAGGATGATTTCATTAACAGACCGCAGAAAGTACATTTATAGCTCCAAAAATCCCCTCCCGAAGCTCGCAGCCTGCTATTAGCCCATCCCTTTGCTTCTGGGGGCACGCTGGTGCTCAGCAGGAACGTTCAGCAGCACACCCGTGGCACTGAGCGTCCTGGAAATGCTAATGCTGGTGGAAAACCAAGGAGTGAGCTTTCTCACTAGCAGTTTTTGAGAGGCGCTTCGGCGGCTGCTAGGTGCTCTGCGCGGCAGACAGCTCCGCTCCTCTTTCCAGCCCAAGCTGCAGCGCTTGCCTTGATTATTAATGTGAAGACTAAACACAGACAGATGGCAAAATAAACTCTGTTAGGTTGGTGTGAATCTGCAGTTCCTTCCACCAACATAGCTGGGGGCAGATATTGAGCCAAAACATATAGAAGGCTCTTGATGTGATTCTGAGGTGTCACAGCCTGAACAAAAAGAGGGATTCTGAGAGTGAAGCTCTTGGCCTCTGGGGCCTGTATATCAAAGCAGAGTGGATGGTGACGCTTGTGGAGATTTCCTGGCTCTCTTCATCATGCACACACATCCTCAGGTTGGGCCTCACACTCGTTTTTGTCTGGATCTGGCAGCTTGCTTTCCACGCCGAGCCGATAGGGGGTTTGTCTTTCAGATGTTTACTCGTGTTGTGCCTGCGAGCTGGCCAGAAGCACTCAGGCTGCTCTGCCTGTGCTCCGAGTTTCTCTTCACAGCCTCTGAAATGGGTTTGCACACAGCATGTCTTATTCCTCCTTTCCAGCCCCCTGCCACGGCCATATTTCTCCGGTAGCGCCTTGTTGCATTCATGTCAGGAGAGCAGGAAGAAAAATGTGATGAGAGAGGCAGTGAAAATGCAAGAGGGAGCAGAGCAAGATAGGACTGGCTGACTGACTGACTGGTGAAAGCATTTGCTGCTAGGCATAAAGAAGTGCACACACATGAACCCTTCTGGACAGGGCACACCGGGCTCATATTCAACCTGTCTAACACTGGCTGGGATGCTGCTAGTGTAAGCCATGCCTCATCTCCCTGCGCAGTCACCAGATAGGCTGACAGCCATTCATGCCAGCTATTCATCTCCAGGGTAGGAGGGGTAGGATGAATCACCTTCTGAAAATACCTTTCCCTCACAGGCTATAAAAAGACTCCAGGCAACCAGCTCTGACTGCATGAGTGACTTTTAGCAATCCAAATGTAGGTGAAGTGAGTTGCAAGCCTTTTCTTTGCCACATGTAAGCTATCTTGGAGCAATGTGCTATTCAGCCTGCCTGCCACCCAGAGCTGCTTGAATCCAGTGCTCTTGATCACAAGTGGAAAGAAGTCATCCACTTAAGCACAGTGTGGGTAGCCTGAATATACCTCTGTCCCTTCCTCTGCAGTTGTTATGCTGCTTTGAGGATGCTCACAGGTCCATCAGAAGAGGATTGCCAGTTAGATCCACCTCAGTGGCTGCACTGGGAGGATATTTGAATTTACTGCTGGCTTCTTCATGCCATAAGTGTCTCAGATCTGGAAAGCAACCATGACAGCACCTGTCTCTATCAGGAGTTTCACTAGGTAGGTAAGAGTGATGTTTACTGTAGGGAAGGACACTAATCCTGAATGTTCCCTGTGTAGAGGGAAAGATTGCTTATCATAAAGCAGTGGTATGGAACAAAGTTTCCCAAACCTTCTGGTGATTTTAGTATTCAGCTTGAATTACTTCTTGATCAGGTCCTGGGAAGTATGTCAGACTGGGTACCCAAAGCCTACTTTAGAAACCTTGATCTTGACCACTCCTCCTAAACTCCTGCCAGCTTCCTTTCATTTTCAGCCTTACCCTGCTCCCACTGGGACAGGGATAGAATAGAATAGAATAGAATAGAATAGAATAGAATAGAATAGAATAGAATAGAGTAGAGTAGAGTAGAGTAGAGTAGAGTAGAGTAGAGTAGACTAGAGTAGAATAGAATGGAATAGAATGGAATGGAATGGAATGGAATGGAATAAAATAGAATGGAATTAGAATAAACCAGGTTGGAAGAGACCTTCAAGATCATCGAGTTCAAACCATCATCCAACACCATCTAATCAACTAAACATCCCCTGGCACAGCTTGAGACTGTGTCCTCTTGTTCTGCTGCTGGGTGCCTGGGAGAAGAGACCAACCCCCACCTGGCTACAACCTCCCTTCAGGGAGTTGGAGAGAGCAACAAGGTCCCCCCCTCCTCTTCTCCAGGCTAAGCAACCCCAGCTCCCTCTAGCCAGCAGGTAGGGCGATGATGTGCTTCTTGGGCTGTGTCAAAACTAGCAGAGGCTGTATGAACACAGCTTATTTGTCAGCCATGCCTCTGTGTGTGTCTAGAAGTGCTTGATATTGGACTGAATGTGTGTTTTGCACTATCTGTGCTGAAAAGTACCTGGCATCTTACTTGGTGCTTAAGACCTATCCACTTGCAAAGAAACGGTGCTAGTTCACAGTATCACAGTATCACAGTAACTAAGGTTGGAAGAGACCCCAAGGATCATCAAGTCCAACCTGTTCCAACAGACCTCTTCACTGGAAGATCAGGATTTCCTTCCTGTACATGTGTCTGTGTTACTGTGAGCATCATGGTGTTTGTGGGCAGTTGAAATCAGAGTAGAAATTAACAGTGGCTACTCTTAGTGCTATGGCTTTAGCTTGATCGTATCCAAAGAGCTGTGGTTATGCAGCTGGTGCTTGTGCTCAGTGACAGGTACTCTATAAATACCATAGACAGAACATAAGGGAGATAGCATTTAGAGGGCTAGATGAGCATTGTATTTTTGGGTTTATGATTTCATGCTGGGTGTGGAGACACAGCCAGCTTCCCCAGCTTTTGGTAAGGTGGTTATGTAATTACCTTGGGTTTCCATTTCAGTGAGACTTCTGTTTCCTTGCTCTTTCTCCTCCCCCCACCCCACCAGCACAAGCACACAGAAGCTTCACTCTTTGAGCAATTTTCACTCTGAATGAAATTCTGAACCAGGTGTGGAATTCAGTTCTTCTGGTGTGAATCTGGAATCATGAGCAGAGTCCAACAGGATGGCAATTAACAAGTGCAAGTGCCAGGTACTGCACTTTGGTCACAACAACCCCAGGCAGTGCTACAGGCTGGGGTCAGAGTGGCTGAGAGCAGCCAGGCAGAAAGGGACCTGGGGGTACTGGTTGACAGTAGGCTGAACATGAGCCAGCAGGGTGCCCAGGTGGCCAAGAAGGCCAATGGCATCCTGGCCTGCATCAGGAACAGTGTGGCCAGCAGGAGCAGGGAAGTCATTGTGCCCTGTGCTCAGCACTGGTTAGGTCACACCTTGAGTCCTGGGACCAGTTCTGGGTCACTCCGGTTAGGAAAGATGTTGAGATGCTGGAAGGTGTCCAGACTGTGTCCTCTTGTTCTGGTGCTGGTTGCCTGGCAGAAGAGACCAACCCCCACCTGGCTACAACCTCCCT
The DNA here is from genome assembly GCF_014839835.1 of Dryobates pubescens. Lineage (NCBI taxonomy): Eukaryota > Metazoa > Chordata > Aves > Piciformes > Picidae > Dryobates > Dryobates pubescens. Next base: position 44,432,447 of record NC_071618.1, on the reverse strand, counting down.
TCAGGTAGTTGGAGAGAGCAAGAAAGTCTCCCTTGAGCCTCCTCTTCTCCAGGCTAAGCAACCCCAGCTCCCTCAGCCTCTCCTCACAGGGCTGTGCTCCAGACCCCTCCCCAGCTTTGTTGCCCTTCTCTGGACACCTTCCAGCATCTCAACATCTTTCCTAACCTGAGGGGCCCAGAACTGGACCCAGGACTCAAGGTGTGGCCTAACCAGTGCTGAGCACAGGGCACAGTGCCCTCCCTGCTCCTGCTGGCCACACTCTTCCTGATGCAGGCCAGGGTGAGATGCATTCAGTGATTCACAGAGATGAGCAAAATTGCTTACAATTTTCTCTGCCACTTTGGAGGTTTTTTTTGCATCTACCAGAAATATTTCTGAGGTAACACATTAGAGCCATGAAGTTTGAAGAGATGAATGAGTTGGATTGTCCTGTATCTCGCCATTCATGCAGGGCAATTGTCAGTCAGCTAAATCAAGGCAAGTGAGTGTATTTTATACCGGTGTGAATGACTGAGTGGTGCTTCTCAAGTGTGATTCAGCTGTCATATTTTAGAAGTCTGTTTTGAGATGAGACAAATTGCACTGCAGAAATGCCTGCCTCATCTTACTGCACATCAAGGGAGCCTGGGGTGACCAGCTCAGGTAATGGGAAACATAACAAAAATGTGTAAGAGAGCATTTGAGAAAGTCCAGGAGCATTGTGCTGCAAGAATGCATCAGCACTCTTTCACAGGCTGCAGCAAAGTGAACACTGCCTGCACCACTGCCTCCTCATGTTTAGTAAGTGATTATAGAATGGAATGGAATGGCATGGAATGGCATGGAATGGAATGGAATGGCATGGAATGGAATGGAATGGAATGGAATGGAATGGAATGGAATGGAATGGAATGGAATGGAATAGAATAGAATAGAATAGAATAGAATAGAATAGAATAGACCAGACCAGGTTGGAAAAGACCTTCAAGATCATCGAGTCCAACATTTCACCCAACACCATCTAATCAACTAAACCATGGCACCAAGTGCCTCATCCAGTCTCTTTCTAAACACCTCCAGGGATGGTGACTCCACCACCTCCCAGGGCAGCACATTCCAATGGCCAGTCTCTCTTGCTGGGAAGAACTTCTTCCTAACATCCAGCCTAAACCTTCCCTGGCACAGCTTGGGACTGTGTCCTCTTGTTCTGGTGCTGGTTGCCTGGGAGAAGAGACCAACCCCCACCTGGCTACAACCTCCCTTCAGGGAGTTGGAGAGAACAAGGTCTCCCCTGAGCCTCCTCTTCTGCAGGCTAAGCAACCCCAGCTCCCTCAGCCTCTCCTCACAGGGCTGTGCTCCAGACCCCTCCCCAGCTTTGTTGCCCTTCTCTGGACACCTTCCAGCAACTCAACATCTTTCCTAAACTGAGTTACTTGGATGTGTTCAATCTCCTGCCCTTGGACTCTGCCCATCTGCCCAGCCTGTCGAGGTCCCTCTGCAGAGCTCTCCAACCCTCTAACAGATCAACTCCTGCCCCCAGCTTGCTGTCATCTGCACGTTTACTGATGATGGACTCAATCCCCTCACCCAGATCATCAATAAAGATATTTAAGAGCCTTTGTGTTACCTGGTTTTACCATGTTAAAACATCCTGCCAAGATAATTCATCTCTCACACAGGAACACGAGCGCACTCACACATGTTCGTCTCTGTGCTGCTCCCCAGACATCATGAGATGAAACTACTCAGGAGACAGAGAACTGTTCAACATTGCTGTGAAACTGAGAAAAAAAGAAATAAAATGCTGCTGGGATCTTGTGCAAAGTGTGTGAAATTAAGGCTAGGTGAGAGAACAGCCTCTTTATCTCCTGCCTGAGGATCATAATGAGCTATGGGTCTCAGCAGTGCAGACACTTTCCCACAAGGGAGAGAGCCTGCTGAATATAAATACTGTAGGCAGTGAGTCACCAAAGATGATGTCATTGATTTATGCAGGGACTGCAGGGTTTGGATTTGGTGGGAGAGATTTTCTCCTCTAAATGCACTCAGGCCCTGATATGCAGTGAGCTTCATTCTGGTTGTAGTAGACCCATTGCTTGACTTCCAGCTGTGCAGTGCACTGGGTCCTTGGGTTGGGTAAAACACATGTTCTGGATCTCCTTTTGTTTCCTTCAGTTGTTTTGTGTACATTTGGACCTGAGAGGAGGTTGGGTTTTCAGCAGTTATATAAGTGCTGCAGTTGATTATGCAACCAGAGGAGGAGTCAAGAATTGGTTTCAGTTAGCTTTTCAGAGAGGCAGCTGAAGATGTAGCCTGGAGAAGAGGAGGCAAAGGGGAGACCTCATTGCTCTCTACAGCTACCTGAAGGGAGGTTGTAGCCAGGTGGGAGTTGGTCTCTTCTCCCAGGCAACCAGCACCAGAACAAGAGGACACAGTCTCAAGCTGTGCCAGGGGAGGTTTAGGCTGGGGGTGAGGAGAAAGTTCTTCACAGAGTGACTGGCCATTGGAATGTGCTGCCCAGGGAGGTGGTGGAGTCACCATCACTGGAGGTGTTTAGGAAGAGCCTGGCTGAGGCACTTGGTGCCATGGTTTAGTTGATTAGATGGTGTTGGGTGATAGGTTGGACTTGATGATCTCAAAGGTCTCTTCCAACCTGGTCAATTCAATTCTATCCTATCCTATCCTATCCTATCCTATCCTATCCTATCCTATCCTATCCTATCCTATCCTATCCTATCCTATCCCATTCTATTCTATTCTATTCTATTCTATTCTATTCTATTCTATTCTATTCTATTCTATTCTATTCTATTCTATTCTATTCTATTCTATTCTATTCTGCCCTCCTGAGATCTTTCCTCAAGAAAATAGTATCAGAAGGTCCATCTTCCAAAGTGGGTATGAGAAACAGCTGCACATCATGCAGTGTGCCTTTTCTTTTCCTCTTTCACCATGGTCACCCCCATGGTCTTTCCTGGTCACCCCCATCCATCCATCCATCCCTCCATCCATATCTGCTGACACACTCTGTGGCATTATCTGAAGTTTCTTTTGAGGGGACCTTTCTTTTCTTCTCTTTTCATAACTTCCCTTCAGCTTTCCAGAAGTTCATGTCAGGAATACTGAATGCAGTGACCTGTTTAGATGAATATTTCTCCCATCATCCATCTACCAACTACCTTCCCCATTTTCAGCCAGATTTTGTTCTCAAAGTAAATGGAGAAACTTAGCCTAAATTATGGAGAAATCCATGGACCTGTGGGGATCCAAGTGGCTGAGCAGGTCTCTAACTGCTTCCTCCTGGATCACAGGGGAACTGTGCTGCTCCCTGACTCCATCTGCCAGCTCAGGGGGCCACCTGTCCTGAAGACAACCTATCCTGCTGTTAAAAATTGAGGTAAAGGTGTTAAGCACCTCTGCCTTTTCCTCATCTTTAGTTCCAATATTCTCCTCCATGTTCACCAAGGAGTGGAGCTTGTCCTTGCCCCTCCTCATGCCATTAATACATTTATAGAAGGATTTTTGGTTGTCCTTCACAGCAGTGCCAGGCTAAGCTCTGAATGGGCTTTTGCCTCTCTAATTTTCTTCCTACATGACCTAGCAAGATCCTTACACATCTGCTGGGTTACCTCTTCTTCCTTCCAAAGATGATACATCCTCCTTTTTTCCCTTAATTTGTTCAGAAGCTCCTTACCCACCCAGGCTGGCCATCTACCCCTCCTCATGTCCAATCTACATCTACCTTGATTCAGTTTAAAACCATTGCCCCTCACCATATTGCTACAAGCCCTTCTAATCAGTCCTTCCCCAGCCCTTCTGTAGTTCCCCTTCAGATACTGAAAAGCAGTTATAAAGTCTCCCCAAATCCTTCTCCCCTCCAGGCTCAACAGCCCCAGTTCTTCCAGCCTGTCTTCATAGGAGAAGTGCTCCAGCCCTCTGATCCTCTTTGTGGTCCTCCTCTGGACCCACCCCAGCAGCTCCACCTTGCTTGTGTTGGAGGCCCCAGAGCTGGCCACAGTATTCCAGGTGAGGTCTCTCCAGGGTGGCAGAATCATCTTTCTCAATCTGCTGGTCACATGAGGTGGTAGGAAACCTTGTCCTGCTGAACCACTGGTGCCTAGCAAAGACAAAGCTTTCAAGCCATCTGAGAGGGAAAAGAAAAAGAAAAGAAAGGGAAAGAAAAAGAAAAGAGAGGGAAGGAGAGGAGAGGAGAGGAGAGGAGAGGAGAGGAGAGGAGAGGAGAGGAGAGGAGAGGAGAGGAGAGGAGAGGAGAGGAGAGGAGAGGAGAGGAGAGGAGAGGAGAGGAGAGGAGAGGAGAGGAGAGGAGAGGAGAGGAGAGGAGAGGAGAGGAGAGGAGAGGAGAGGAGAGGAGAGGAGAGGAGAGGAGAGGAGAGGAGAGGAGAGGAGAGGAGAGGAGAGGAGAGGAGAGGAGAGGAGAGGAGAGGAGAGGAGAGGAGAGGAGAGGAGAGGAGAGGAGAGGAGAGGAGAGGAGAGGAGAGGAGAGGAGAGGAGAGGAGAGGAGAGGAGAGGAGAGGAGAGGAGAGGAGAGGAGAGGAGAGGAGAGGAGAGGAGAGGAGAGGAGAGGAGAGGAGAGGAGAGGAGAGGAGAGGAGAGGAGAGGAGAGGAGAGGAGAGGAGAGGAGAGGAGAGGAGAGGAGAGGAGAGGAGAGGAGAGGAGAGGAGAGGAGAGGAGAGGAGAGGAGAGGTTTTTTTGCCAGAATTTGGAGGCAGAAAAGACAGAACTTGCCCTAAGCCAAGCTGTTGAAACATTGGCCTAAGGAAGCATAAGGAATTGGCTTAAGGAAGGGGGAAAGGTGAATGCAGGTACTGTGGGTTGGGGTTTTTGACTCTGCTTGTGGTTGTCCTGGTATGTCTAGTCTTGAACTTGGCAGCTCCTTTTGCAGCAGTGTATTCACCAGAGCAGTCCCAAAGTATCCTTTTTCTCCATGTGGTGACTTAGGATACCCAGAGCACACAAGCATCATCAGGGACCTTCGCAGCGACGATGATGGGGAACAGATGGCTGCACACGAAGAGCAGGCTTTGCCTGGGAGCTCCAGCTATGAGAGCTGCATCATAAATTCACTCCTGAGTACCACTGATAAGCAGGTTTTAAAAGAGAACCTTGTGATAAAGAAACAGTGGAAGCTGTTCACGGCAGGGAAGGAGGGCATTAATGGCATCACTACTGCTCGGTCTTCAGTCAGGAAAATACCAGCTCAGCATGGTCCCATCCAACACTTAGTAAGCAAGGGGCTTTTTCTCCTCTCCCAGCAGAGGTTTCTGACTGCTCCTCACTACACTCACATAATTTGCTGCCCAATTTGCATGTGTTTATTTGCATTTGAATTCTGAGCCACGAAGTGTGACTGCACAAAATAGTGACCATGAATGCTGGGGTGACTTCTGCAGGCTGACTCATCTGATTCTTCACTGAAATGGAAGTTCAGAGAGAGCTCTCTGATTACAGCTAAACTGGGAGACACAAGAGTGCTCCTAAATTTGCTCTCTACAACTCCCTGCAGGGAGGTTGGAGCCTGGAGGGGGTTGGTCTCTTCTCCCAGGCAGCCAGCACCAGAACAAGAGGACACAGTCTCAAGCTGTGCCAGGGGAGGTTTAGGCTGGAGGTGAGGAGAAAGTTCTTCACAGAGTGACTGGCCATTGCAATGTGCTGCCCAGGGAGGTGGTGGAGTCACCATCACTGGAGGTGTTCAAAAAAGGCTTGGATGTGGCACTTGAAGCCCTGGTTTAGTTAGTCATGAGGTGTTGGGTGCTAGGTTGGACTTGGTGATCTCTGAGGTCTTTTCCAACCTTATTGCTTCTATGATTCTAAATTCCTGGGTGCAAATCTATATCCTTACCCTTCCCAGCTCCACAGTGCACCACCTTCCTTGACTCCTCACCACAGCTCACTGCTTTCCAGAGGCAGGAAAAAGTCACTGAGTGGGAAAGAAGCAGAGGTGTCTTGTTAGCATGTACCCAGCCTGTCAGTCCATGACTCCACAGCACATTTCCACAATCCATCATGCACATTTTCTTTGGCCCTCTCCTGCTGTTTAGCATGAAACCCACACTGTGTCCTGTCTGTAAAGAGACACAAAACAGATACAGCTCAAGCTCTGACATTAGAGTACTTAGAATAGAATAGAATAGAATAAACCAGGTTGGAAGAGACCTTCAAGATCATCATGTCCAGCCTATCATCCAACACCACCTAATCAACTAACCCATGGCACCAAGCACCCTGTTAACTCTCCTCCTGAACACCTCCATGGATGGTGACTCCACCACCTCCCTGGGCAGCACATTCCAATGGGCAATCACTCTCTCTGTGTAAAACTTCCTCCTAACCTCCAGCCCAAACCTCCCCTGACACAGCCTGAGACTGTGTCCTCTTAGGCTTGGATGTCAGAAGAAATTTTGAGCTGAGCTATCCTCATCACAAGTCCCTGGAATTCAGCTACCAAACAGGGAAAGGCAGGAATCTTTCCTATTGTGATGGGTCAATGTCCATCCTTGTGAGTGCTTTGCCCTCCCTGCAGGGCATTTTCCCCCTGGGAAACTGAGTCTGTTCCACTCCCCCCTCCCTGCCCAGCTAGGGTATAAAAGGGAGGACATTGCAGCCATTAGCTCTCTTCTTGGCTCCTGCCTTTCCTGGCTGAGAGCTACTGCAGCTGCCTTCCTGCTTCTTTGCCACGTGGTCAGCCTGCTCCTTCTCCCTGCTGCCTCTGTGCCTCTTCAGAGAGAGGCTGGTTTTGTATTGTTGTTTTTTTCCTCCCATCCATCCTTCCTCCTTGCCCTTGTGAACCTTACCTGTTATTCTTGTGTGTGTGTATATATATATATATATGTATTGTTTACAGGAAAATTCTTTACCTCTCTTCCAAGCCAACTCCACATTATTTCTTGGTGGATTTGCCCCTTTCCCTTTCTTTTTTTTCCCCTCTGTTGGGAGGGAGGAGGGGAGAGCAGGGGAGGAATTCTCAGCCTTGCCCCCATCTGAGCTCTTAAGTCCCAGTTAAGGCTCAAACCACTACACCTCTGCTTACAGGGAGCTCTTCCTCAGCTGTTAAACCAATCAATAGCATTTTGGAAAGTTGAAGAAATCCATTGTCAAGGTCTGTTCCTCACTTAGTCAAATAAGAATAGAAGCCTTTATGAAGGAATGGACACCTGAGAGCTGACTTCTTCTTCCATGGTGTAGCATTCACAAGTCTCTGCTCTGCCTGCAGTCAAAAGACAAGGGACATTTTGGAATGATCTACAACAGGCTACTTTGGAGGGGTGCCCCTAGGATCAGTCAATTCAGTCTGTAAGTCAGTAGAGAATAGAATAGAATAGAATAGAATAGAATAGAATAGAATAGAATAGAATAGAATAGAATAGAATAGAATTAACCAGGTTGGAAAAGACCTGAGAGTTCATCAAGTCCAACCTATCACCCAGCACCATCCAATCAACTCAACCATGGCACCAAGTGCCTCATCCAGGCTCTTCCTAAACACCTTCAGGGATGGTGACTCCACCACCTCCCTGGGCAGCACATCCCAATGGCCAATCTCTCTTTCTATGAAGAATTTCTTCCTAACACCCAGCCTAAACCTCCCCTGGCACAGCTTGAGCCTGTGTCCTCTTGTTCTGGTGCTGGTTGTCTGCGAGAAGAGGCCAACCCCCACCTGGCTACAACCTCCCTTCAGGGAGTTGTAGAGAGCAAGAAGGTGTCCCCTGAGCCTCCTCTTCTGCAGGCTAAGCAACCCCAGCTCCCTCAGCCTCTCCTCACAGGGCTGTGCTCCAGACCTCTCCCCAGCTCTGTTCTATCACATTGGAGAGAGGTATCACAGGGAGTTGCTAGTGCACATGTGCACACTACCACCCACAGACACACATAATGTGCACAGAATCATTTTCACATTACTTAATGTTTCCATCCACCACCTAAAATCCAGGTGCTTAAATGGAGGAGCAAGATTCTCCTAACCCTCACCTTGTAAAATCCTAGCAAATGCTATACTCACATTAGAGTCAATTATTGGCAGACAGAGCCAGACCTCTCAGCAGTAGTGTGTTTCCCTTCTTGGACAGGTTTGCACAGGCTCAAGGCCCTCAGAGCAACAGGGTGTACTGAGTGAAGCAAGAGCTTGGAAATGGTATAACATCCACTGCCTTCTTTTTTTCGCTGGCAGGCTCTCCCCTCTCTGTTCAGGCTTTTACCTGGAGAAGTTCAGGCTGCAGAGGATCTAGGAGGCCCTTGGACATCTCAGTCTTGTCTTTTGTAGTGCTGCTGAGAAGAAGCTCTTCAAGATCAGCGTGTTATAGAAGTGCTAAATGTGAGAGAAGTGATTTGGAACCAGGCTTTCTGTGGACATGTAATGAAGAGAGAGAGAGGAGAAAGAGAAATCTGAAGAGAATGCAGAGAAGTTGCATATAAAGGAGAGTTCTGTTCAGGTACACACAGAATTGAGGCAACCCCTTGAAAAACTTGAGCTTAGATTTCACACTTCCCCATATATGCAGGAGCAAAGGGAACCTATTTCCTGGTAGTTCTGATTCTGATTTCCCATTCTATGCTCAGGTTCTCCTGCAGGGACGTGCTGGCTCTGATTTATGGTTCACACATTTTTATTGGTCATGGTCTTTCAGAATAATTCACAGCCAAGGCAATTTTTGGGGCATCCAAAAGAGCAATGCTTAAGAATAAAATTTCCATGACCTGCAGTGATTTAGTACCTGGCACAAATCCTAACCAACCCCCAAGTCAGCAATAAATAACTGGCAAGAACATCTTTCTTCCTGTGGCATTACTTCCTCCCCCCTTGGTGCACAAATAAAGAGTCCTACTCTGCATTCCACACTCAGACAGCACTGCTGTTGAGGCTAGTGGGACCTTTGCCTCAGTGGTCCAAAACCTGCTCTGCAGTTGTCATAGTGGGTACACAGTGGGTTAAAGCTAGACCACCCTGCCCTGAGGTTCAGTTGGACTTGATGATCTTGGAGGTCTCTTCCAACCTGGTTGATTCTGTGGTTGTTGTGAACCTGGTCTCTTCTCTTCTCTTCTCTTCTCTTCTCTTCTCTTCTCTTCTCTTCTCTTCTCTTCTCTTCTCTTCTCTTCTCTTCTCTTCTCTTCTCTTCTCTTCTCTTCTCTTCTCTTCTCTTCTCTTCTCTTCTCTTCTCTTCTCTTCTCTTCTCTTCTCTTCTCTTCTCTTCTCTTCTCTTCTCTTCTCTTCTCTTCTCTTCTCTTCTCTTCTCTTCTCTTCTCTTCTCTTCTCTTCTCTTCTCTTCTCTTCTCTTCTCTTCTCTTCTCTTCTTCTATCCTATTCCATTCCATTCCATTCTGTTCTGGAACGAGTCCAGAGAAGGGCAACAAAGTTGATGAGGGGCTTGGAACTCAGCCCTGTGAGGAGAGGCTGAGGGAGCTGGGATTGCTTAGCCTGGAGAAGAGGAGGCTCAGGGGAGACCTTCTTGCTCTCTACAACTACCTGAAGAGAGGCTGTAGGCAGACGGATGTTGGTCTCTTCTCCCAGGCAGCCAGTACCAGAACAAGAGGACACAGTCTCAGACTGCACCAGGAGAGGTTTAGGCTGGGTGTTAGGAGGAAGTTCTATACAGAGAGAGTGATTTGCCATTGCTGCCCAGGGAGGTGGTGGAGTCACCATCATTGGAGGTGTTCAGGAGGAGACTTGGTGGGGTGCTTGGTGCCATGGTTTAGCTCTTCAGGTGGTCTTGGATTGGTTGATGGGTTGGACATGATGATCTTGAAGGTCTCTTCCAACCTGGTCTATTCTATTCTATTCTATTCCTCATGTCACTGTGGGCATCACTTCCTGCATCATAGTCATGCAGCCTAAGGCAGCTCTCCAACTCCTGCTTGTTCCCCATGCTCTGTGCATCGGTGTGTATGCATTTACAGGCTCACAGGATGTTAGGGGTTGGAAGCAACCTCTGGAGAGCATTGACTCCAACCCCCTCACTGGAGCAGGACTATAGAATCTAGTGCAGGTTGCACAGGAATGCATCCAGACAAGTCTTGAAAGTCTCCAGAGAAGGAGACTCCACAGCCTCTCTGGGGAGCCTGCTCCAGGGCTCTGTGACCCTTACAGTGAAGAAGTTCTTTCTCATGTTGAGGTGGAACTTCCCGTGCTGTAGTTCATGTCCATTGCCTCTTGTCCTGTCACAGGGCACAAGTGAGCAGAGCCTGTCCCTTCCTTCTTGACATTCATCCCTCAGATATTTATAAACATTTGCTAAATCCCCTCCCAGTCTTCTCCAGACAACAGCCTTTCCTCATAGGGCAGTGCTCCTTAATCACCCTTGTAGCCCTTCATTCGACTCTCTTGAGTAGATGATTGGACTCTCTCAAGTAGATCCCTATCCCTCCTGAACTGGGGAGCCCAAAGCTAGATGCAATATTCCAGGTGAGGTCTCACTAGGGCAGAGTAAAAGGGGAGGAGAACCTCCCTCAATCTGCTGGACACGTTCCTCTTAATGCACCCCGGGATCCCCTTGGCCTTCTTCAGCTACCTGAAGGGAGGTTGTAGCCAGGTGGGGGTTGGTCTCTTCTCCCAGGCAACCAGCACCAGAACAAGAGGACACAGTCTCAAGCTGTGCCAGGGGAGGTTTAGGCTGAATGTTAGGAAGAACTTCCCAGCAAGAGAGATTGGCCATTGGGATGTGCAGCCCAGGGAGGTGGTGGAGTCACCATCCCTGGAGGTGTTTAGGAAGAGCCTGGATGAGGCACTTGGTGCCATGGTTGAGTTGATCAGATGGTGTTGGGTGATAGGTTGGACTGGATGATCTCAAAGGTCTTTTCCAACCTTACTGATTCTATCATTCTATGATTCATTGACTAGCAGAGAGTCTGCCTTCCTCCAGGCTATCTCGCAACCCAGAACGATTCTGGCTTTATCTGCAGGAGAACAATGCCCAGTTTATGGGGTCAGGTCATTTACAAGTTGTTGCATAAACCAGGCAAAATGCCTTTGGGATGCTCTAGAGCTGAGCACCACAGAGTCTCCCTGACTGCAGCTGTGTGCCAGGGGGGCAGCAACGCTCACTAAGCACGGCCACCAAACGCCGCTTGCAGCGCTCCACATCTGACACCTTCACACATCTCACACCATCGATTGCTAGTGGAAAGTGCAACAATAAACAGCAAAAGAAATGTGCAAATGAACTCTCAAATGCCTACAGCAGAGCCCCTTCTGAGGGGTCTTGCAAAGCCCTTTCCTGCTCACAAAAAGCTGCTAGCAACACATAATTTTGATTAGCAGTGCAGAGCTGATGGAGCTGCAGGGGAGAGCTCTGGCTGCCTGTCTGGTTCATGCCCCACAGTGGCATTGTTAAGTTCCAGTTGCAGGAGTTTTTCTCTGGTTCTGGTGATGATGCATGAGCCAGAAAAGAGCAAGGGCCAAATGGGTTTGGAGCTGGCATCCATCAGAAAGATTTCCTGGTAAAAACAGAGCAAATCAGACACTCACTCCTTCCTTCACAAATTCTCCTTCCCCTCCCACTATTTTCTTGCATCTCTTGGTTTTCTTTGTACAATTTGTATATTTAAATGAACCCTGCCCACACAGAAGGCTTTGCTGAGCTCCAGTCCTACACCACGACATGCCTGGGCAGAGTGCTACCCCAGGTACAGGGAGGAAGGCAGGAGAGCTCCATGCTGCCTGCCCACACGTGGTCCATTAGTATTCCTGAGGGCTTTTCTGTTTGAATTCATTTGCACAGCTACTTAGTACCTAGAGAGCTCATTCTCCATCCAGCTTTTTGGTCTCCTTTCTCAAAGCAAATGAAGCTTTCTATGTTTCTTCTAGTCCAGGCAGATCCTTACCAGAAGTAGCAATGCAGGTGTTGGTCTTTTCTCTCTGGTATCAGGGGACAGGATTACACAGTCTCACAGTATCACCAAGGCTGGAAGAGACCTCAAAGATCATCGAGCCCAACCTGTCACCACAGACCTCATGACTAAACCATGGCTCCAAGTGCCACATCCAATCCCCTCTTGAACACCTCCAGGGACGGTGACTCCACCACCTCCCTGGGCAGCACATTCCAATGGCAAATGACTCTCTCAGTGAAGAACTTTCTCACCTCCAGCCTAAACTTCCCCTGGTGCAGCTTGAGACTGTGTCCTCTCGTTCTGGTGCTGGTTGCCTGAGAGAAGAGACCAGCTCCCTCCTGGCTACAACCCCCTTTCAGGTAGCTGCAGACAGCAATGAGGTCTCCTCTGAGCCTCCTCTTCTGAGAAGAAATGGCCTGAAATGTGCCAGGGGAGGTTTAGATTGGCTATTAGGGAACATTTCTGTATGGAATGAGTGGGCAGACATTGGAATAGGACACCCAGAGAGGTGCTGGTCTGGTCATGAGGTCTGTGGCGACAGGTTGGACTCGATGATCTTTGAGGTCTCTTCCAACCTTGGTGATTCTGTGACTCTGTGAAACATGTGGACATGGCACTTTGGGATGTGGTTTAATGGCCATGGTGGTGTTAGGGTGATGGTTGGACTTGATGACCTTAGAGACCTTTTCCAACTGAAACAACTCTGTGATTCTGTGGTACTGTTAGGGGTTTTTCTGCCGTGCTGTGTAACAGGCTGTAGTACACAGGGAGCTGTTTACACTGAGAACCAATTGCAGCACAGACTCACCCAGCACAAAGCAAGCCACTGCCTTGTGTACCATTGATCTGCCCATCAAAATGTACACAGTGCTAAGGCTGCTGCACTCTCATTTCACTTTCTAGCAGGTCTTAATTTCCTTTTGGTAACTCCTGGTCACCATGTTGCCCCAGGCTTCCTTGCCTTTCCTTTCACATTTTCTCTCATGCAGACCTCTGCCAAATCAAAACTTCAAAAGAGATGAAAGAAGAGAAACTGCAGAGGAAGTGAAAGCGAAAAGGGCCACATGCTTTTTGAGGAAGAATCTGCCTGCAGCTGAGGATGAAATCAAAGCCTCACTGTAGGCAGGCTGAGCAGAAAGGCATGTACAGGGAGCCTGCTGGCCTGGGATAAAGCAGACAAAACAATATTGCTCTGAATTCTAGGAAAAGGAGGCAAGCTTGATTTATTTTGAAGTGTCAGGAGATTCAGCTAGTCTTCATTTGAAGCCCAAAGAAAATCCTTCAAGAAATCAGAATTGAATAGGATAGGATAGAATAGAAGTAACCAGGTTGGAAAAGACCTTTGAGATCATCCAGACCAACCTATCACCCAACACCATCTGATCAACTAAACCATGGCACCAAGTGCCTCATCCAGGCTCTTCCTCAACACCTCCAGGGATGGTGACTCCACCACCTCCCTGGGCAGCACATCCCAATGGCCAATCTCTCTTGCTGGGAAGAACTTCTTCCTAACCTCCAGCCTAAACCTCCCCTGGCACAGCTTGAGACCGTGTCCTCTTGTTCTGGTGCTGGCAGCCAAATCTGGGTAAAGCAGTTCATCTTTGAACCAACAAGGACCCAGAGGCAGGAATAGGGGAACATGGGATGTGCTGCCCAGGGAGGTGGTGGAGCCACCTGGAGGTGTTCAGGAAGAGCCTGGATGAGGCACTTGGTGCCATGGTTTAGTTGATCAGATGGTGTAACACCAAACACCAAACACCAAAGGTAACACCAAAGGTACAGAGCAGAAAGGGATCCTGCCCAGGACTTTGTGATTTAATTCTTGAGTCTGTTATGTCCCTTCAAGCCATCTTACCTGCATTTGCTATGCCTAGTTATTAGAATAGAATAGAATAGAATAGAATAGACCAGGTTGCAAGAGACCTTCAAGATCATCGTGTCCAACCCACCTAAACAGCTAACCCACGGCACCAAGCACCCCATCAAGTCTCCTCCTGAACACCTCCAATGATGGTGACTCCACCACCTCCCCAGGCAGCCCATTCCAATGGGCAATCACTCTCTCTGTATAGAACTTCTTCCTAACATCCAACCTAAACCTCCCCTGGTGCAGCCTGAGACTGTGTCCTCTTGTTCTGGTGCTGGTTGCCTGGGAGAAGAGACCAACCTCTGCCTGTCTACAACCTCCCTTCAGGAAGTTGTAGACAGCAATAAGGTCACCCCTGAGTCTCCTCCTCTTCTGCAGGCTAAGCAACCCCAGCTCCCTCAGCCTCTCCTCGTAGGGCTGTGCTCCAAACCCCTCACCAACTTTGTTGCCCTTCTCTGGACTCGTTCCAGCAAGTCAACCTCCTTCCTAAACTGAGGAGCCCAGAACTGGACACAGGACTGGAGGTGTGGCCTAACCAGTGCAGTGTCCAGGGGCAGAATGCCCTCCCTGCTTATGCCCCACCCCACCTGCCCTCCTCTGTCTCCCATAAGCAAGTTCCCAGCACAATTTGGTCTGAGGTTGTTAGAGCTCACTGCTATTACTGCACGACCTACAGAACCTGTGACCGGGCAGATGACAAAGGAAAGCAGAAGGGAAGTAGCAGCTGAGTCAGCCCAGGATGGATGCAAAGCACTAACCCTGCTCAGGGGAACAAGCAAGTCTCACAGGGCAGCACCAGCATCTGAGAAAGGGGCTTGTGAACTTCACCAGATTTTTCTGCTGCCCTGGCTAGCAAGCTCAGCTCTGTTCACACTGAGCACTGCTTGGAGATTTTCCCTGGCACTTTTTTTCCCAACACTCTGTTTTGTTCTCCCTTGCGATCTGCCAGCAGCTGGAGCCAGTTGGCTTAGTGAAGAGTGTGCAAAAGAGAACAATCAAGAGTGGATTTCCAATCAGACAAGGACACAGAGCTTTAGCAGCAGCAATGAGCATTCTAGGCTCAGTGCTTTGTCATAATGCATGAAAAATAAAGAGCAACCCACTGCAGAAAGCCTGATGTTGAGCACTGCAATGAAAAAGGATGATGAGTTTTCATTAAGGACTTTAAGGATGCCAATACTGTGGGAAAAGAAAAAAGGTAAACAGAAGTGCTCAGCACTTTTGCTGCTGAGTCCCACATGGAAGGACCTGAAGTCTTATCACATGTTTTCCAAACAATCAAATGCAATCTGGAGCCTTTCTCTGCTTCTGCTAATAGAAAGATGATGATGGTGAGATAGGATGGGATAGGGTAGGGTAGGGTAGGATAGGGTAGGGTAGGATAGGATAGGATAGGATAGGATAGGATAGGATAGGATAGGATAGGATAGGATAGGATAGGATAGGATAGGATAGGATGGGATAAGATGGAATGGAATGGAATGGAATGGAATGGAATGGAATGGAATGGAATGGAATGGAATGGAATGGAATAGAATAGAACAGAATAGAATAGAATTAACCAGGCTGGAAAAGACCTTTTAGATCATCAAGTCCAACCTATCACCCAGCACCATCTGATCAACTAAACCATGGCACTAAGTGCCTCATCCAGGCTCTTCCTAAACACCTCCAGGGATGGTGACTCCACCACCTCCCTGGGCAGCACATCCCAATGGCCAATCTCTCTTGCTGGGAAGAACTTTTTCCTCACAACCAGCCTAAACCTCCCCTGGCACAGCTTGAGCCTGTGTCCTCTTGTTCTGTCACAGGTTCACTGGGAGTAGAGACCAAACCCCACCTGGCTACAACCAGCAATGTCATGACAGTAATGTCGTGACAAGCACAAGCCCCGTGAGGAGAGGCTGCGGGAGCTGGGGTTGCTTAGCCTGGAGAGGAGGAGGCTCAGGGGAGACCTTCTTGCTGTCTACAACTCCCTGAAGGGAGGTTGTAGCTGGGTGGGGGTTGGTCTCTTCTCTCAGGCACCCAGCACCAGAACAAGAGGACACAGTCTCAAGCTGTGCCAGGGGAAGCTTAGGCTGGAGGTGAGGAGAAAGTTCTTCCCAGAAAGAGAGATTGGCCACTGGGATGTGCTGCCCAGGGAGGTGGTGGAGTCACCATCACTGGAAATGTTCAAGAGGGCATTGGACATGGCACTTGGTGCCATGGTCTAGTCATCATGAGGTGTTGGGTGCTAGGTTGGACTTGATGATCTCTGAGGTCTTTTCCAACCTTGTTGATTCTATGATTCTGTTATTTCTGCAAATCTAAGAGTGGGAACTAAACTTCATTGCCTTGAAATGCTACTTTTTGGGTTTGGCTGGTTGTGTGAAACCTTTCCCACGGGACACCCAAGTACCTTCTTTAGTGATAGAAGACTGTATGTCAAATGGTCAAGTAATAGAGCAAAGGCTACAGCCTTGGAATCATAGAATCAGTCAGGGTTGGAAGGGACCAAAGGATCATCCAGTTCCAACCCCCCTGCCATGAGCAGGGACACCTCACTTCAGGACACTAGGCTTCAGGAGGACTTCTCTGGGAGCAAGGGACCAACTAAGAGGGGACCCCTCAGCTCTTTTGTGGCCACTGAGCAATGAGTAAGCTGCTGACAGCTGAGGTCTGCTAACTGTGCTTTGAAACAGTGGTCAGAGAGTACTGCAGAGTGGAGTGGCAGAAGTATGACTGCAGAATGACAAGGCCCCAGGGGAAAGCCAGATGTGGGATTTCCCTGCTCAATAAAGGAGATATGGTATGAGTGCACCCAGCAAATGGACTCATGACCTTTCTGTGATGGTCTTAATCAAAACAGGCCCTGTGTGGAGGCAAGGGACTACAAAGCTCCTGAGCAGAAAGGAGTTACTTGAATGTGTTGAGATGTTCTCTCATGAGGAGAACAGGACAGCCTCCTTCCCCCTATCTCCCTCTTCCATCTTGTGGAGCATATCTGATCTTAAAAGGCTTGGTCATGAGTGTGCTTTGATTAAGACCACTGAGAATTATTGATTTTCCATTTGGGGAGGAGGCTATGCATTGAACTGAAACAGAAAGGGAAAAAAATCCCAATATTCAGCAGAATGAAACAATTAATCCTGGCTGACTGAAGCATTTGAAGTGACCCCAAACAAATGCTTTCCTTCCATTGCCTTGGGGCTCTCAAAAAAAAAAGGTGAAGAGGCAAAGCAAGACTGTCAGAGGGGGAGGCTAGGTGTCCTGGCCAAAGCTGCTGAAAGAAATGCTGCCTTTCTCCTCACTTTGTGGCTGGAGGTTTTAAGGAACAGTGATGTGCTGGGGTGTGCCTGGAACGTGTACAAAGGGGCTTCAGAGCTTCGGTGTGCTGAGCTCAGAGAAGCAGACATGCATCTTCTGAGAGGGTGAGAGGAGGATAGGTGTTGATTTTAGCCCTCTTTCTAGAAATGGTGACTGTGCACACAAAAGGAAGCAAATGTGTGAGGAGAGGGACTTGAGACTTGAGCTGCAGGAAGCAAGATCCAGCTGCTGGCAGTGAACATCCATCCTCTTGTGCATGACATCGAGAACGACTGAGTCAGGACAGCTTTGACCAAGATGCAGGGAAGAACAGCCTGGTGGCGGGGAGGCTCGGTGGGGAGCCCCTGTGCACAGCCATGAATCAGGCAGCAGGGGGATTTGAACTCTTTTCAAAAGTATTTGGACCTATTGCATGTGTGCTGGGTAGTGAGGGGAAGCTCCAAAACCAACCCCTCTTTGCAAAAGGGGCTCAAGTGCCCCCTGAGAATCCAACCTTTCCAGATGGAAATGGTTTGTATCACAAAATGTCGGCATGGAGCATAAATAATGCTCCTGGCCACCCATTGTTGGCTTTTGGCGAGTGAAAGGTGTGCCCAGCTCCTCCTCTCTGAAGGCATTCTTTGTACCAGCAACTGCCAAAGGGAGGAAACGAAGGAGAAGCAGAAGATGGGAGTTTGCTGAGCCTCTGGATGCTGAGCCTGATGGCACATTTGTTACCTAGACTCACTGGCTGCTAACCGTGTCGTTTACTGGGGTTGCTTGTTCTGCCAAGTCCACATAAGTCATCAGGAGCAATGCAGACACGTTTCCAGTTCTTCCACACAGCCCAGGGTCACAGCACAAGCCCCTCCTGATATTTTTGCCTCTATGGAAAATACTTTCTTCCCTTTCAGCCCGTGCCCAGCAGTTTTCCTCCTACACATCACGCAGACAAATAAACAGCCCCACAACCCAGCCAGGGAGGTTAGCAGCCTCGACACTGTGCTGTGTCTAACCCAGCCAGTCTCTTACATGTGTTCCATATTCACCTTTCCTCTGGCACACGCATCGCACTTGGGAACAGGCTCGCACGCAAAGGGATGGGCTCTGGGGAGCGGGGAAACATTATCTAGCACGGGAATACTCAATTAATTTTCAGCAAGCAGCTCTTCTAATCCGTAACATACACTTGACACAGCACACTTTGGGCTGGTGCCAGAGATGCTGAATGATTAGGCTGTATCAATTTACTCTTGAAGCACTGATTAAAATCTCAAAACTTTCATAGCAAATGATGCATGAAGCAGAGTCTGCGACGTGCTGATTGAAATACTGCGATGTCACAGATTCATCACACAGCCCTTCCAAAGCCGCTCGCAGTTTCAGCTGGCCCCTTCAGTGTTCAGCTCACACATCCTGGTGAGCAGCTTCTTTCCCCACCCCCTCCTGCTCGGTCTCCCCCCCTCCCCAGCCCTCTGCCTCTAAGAGAGATAATGGCCAGGCCTTAATTGAAGCAAACAGGCCATTAAAACAGTAATTTTGTAGACACTCACAATGACAGACATTCACTCCCTGTCAAAGGCAAGCAAAGAATCCAGGCCTGGATATTCCACGCACATCAATTCTACCACAGACCCAATCACAGTCAAACATCCTACTCCCTGCTCACTGTGAGAAATTTCCACTGGGCACAGAATTTAAGCAGAGGGGGGGGAAAAGGAAAAATAACTATTCAGCTCTTGCCCTGTGACTCATAGCCTGGCCTTGGAGCAGGTCCTGGCAAGCAGCGTCACACCTTCTCCTACCAGGAGCAGGACTCGCCTCTCCTGTTCCTTGGTCACATCTCATCCAGTTCTGGGCCCCTCGGTTTAGGAAAGATGCTGAGGTGCTGGAAGGTGTCCAGAGAAGGGCAACAAAGCTGGGGAGGGGTCTGGAGCACAGCCCTGTGAGGAGAGGCTGAGGGAGCTGGGGTTGCTTAGCCTGGAGAAGAGGAGGCTCAGGGGAGACCTCCTTGCCCTCCACAACTCCCTGAAGGGAGGTTGTAGCCAGGTGGGGGTTGGTCTCTTCTCCCAGGCACCCAGCACCAGAACAAGAGGACACAGTCTCAAGCTGTGCCAGGGGAAGTTTAGGCTGGATGTTAGAAAGAAATTCTTCACAGAGAGATTGGCCCTTGGGATGTGCTGCCCAGGGAGGTGGTGGAGTCCCCATCCCTGGAGGTGTTTAGGAAGAGCCTGGCTGAGGCACTTGGTGCCATGGTTGAGTTGATTAGATGGTGTTGGGTGATAGGTTGGACTTGATGATCTTGAGGTCTTTTCCAATCTGGTTAATTCTATTTTCTATTCTATTCCATTCCATTCCATTCCATTCCATTCCATTCCATTCCATTCCATTCCACTCCATTCCATTCCATTCCATTCCATTCCATTCCATTCCATTCCATTCCATTCCATTCCATTCCATTCCATTCCATTCCATTCCATTCCATTCTAATGTGATGCATGGTCAGGCACGTTGGTCCTAACCTACCGGTGGGTTTGGCAGTGGAGCACTTGGGCAGTTCTTCTGGAGGCAGCTGTACTGGGTTACTCTCTGATCCAGGTCTCCTCACCTCACTTTAAGCATTTAACTGAACACTTTCTGAGGAGCAATTTCCTCTGGAGTCAGTGGAGACACAAACAAGTCTTTATCTGAGTACTGACAAAGGTGCCTCTCTCTACAGATTGCAGGGGAAAATCTTGGTGTATTAAGACTTTCAGCTCAGCTTGAGGTTATATTGGATGAGTCCAGGCTCAGCTGCCTACCTTTGGGGCAATGCCTGCTCTCCTTTACCAGAGCAGGTCAGGACGTCCTCTCCAGAAGACTGAATCCTGTATCTCTTCTCCCTGGAGACTCTTGCAGTTTGACAAGTAAGTAAGGGGCCTGTAACTGACAGTTTGAAGGAGGCCAAGTGTCCTTATCTTTACAGACTTGTGAGACCCAACAGTAGATTTATAGCAACGGCTTGCTGCTACAGTATCCCTTAAGAAGACTTCTTGCACAATGGTTCCTAGGTCAGGCATCTTCTTTGGACAATGTGCTGCACGGAGCAGGCAATTTGGCTTGGAGTTCCTGGCTTCCAGTGAGAATTAAATGCATTTTGGTGGCATTGTGATGAAAGCCATCCTGCAGAAAGGCTGTAAAAGGAATGGGGGTGATTTGACCTCTCTTTTCTGTAATGAATAGAATAGAATAGAATAGAATAGAATAGAATAGAATAGAATAGAATAGAATAGACCAGGTTGGAAGATACCTTCAAGATCATCGCATCCAACCCATCATCCAACACCACCTAATCAACTAAGCCATGGCACCAAGCACCCCATCAAGTCTCCTCCTAAACACTTCCAGCGATGGCAACTCCACCACCTCCCTGGGCAGCACATTCCAATGAGCAATCACTCTCTCAGTGAAGAATTTCTTCCTCACATCCAGCCTAAACTTCCCCTGGCACAGCTTGAGACTGTGTCCTCTTGTTCTGGTGCTGGTTGCCTGGGAGAAGAGACCAACCCCCACCTGGCTACAACCTCCCTTCAGGGAGTTGGAGAGAGCAAGAAGGTCTCCCCTGAGCCTCCTCTTCTCCAGGCTAAGCAACCCCAGCTCCCTCAGCCTCTCCTCACAGGGCT
Source organism: Dryobates pubescens (assembly GCF_014839835.1). Lineage (NCBI taxonomy): Eukaryota > Metazoa > Chordata > Aves > Piciformes > Picidae > Dryobates > Dryobates pubescens. The sequence continues at coordinate 44,411,813 of NC_071618.1, read as the reverse complement.
GTGCCCCAGACCCCTCCCCAGCTTTGTTGCCCTTCTCTGGACACCTTCCAGCAACTCAACATCTTTCCTAAACTGAGGGGCCCAGAACTGGACACAGGACTCAAGGTGTGGCCTAACCAGTGCTGAGTCCAGGGCACAATGACTTCCCTGCTCCTGCTGGCCACACTATTGCTGGTACAGGCCAGGATGCCATTGGCCTTCTTGGCCACCTGGGCACACTGCAGTCTAAGGATGTTAGAAACTGGGTCCTGAGTAGATGACCTCTGCTCCAAACCTTTTAGAGGCTGTGGAAGGGAAGTCTGAACTCCAAAGAAAAAGCACATTATCACTTCAAGGTGCAGTGTTGATGCCTGGCTAGAGCCAGGGACAGTTCCTGAGGGCTCCCCTCCTCCCAGCTGGCAGCGCTCTCCACTATGCTTCCGCAGCATCCTTGAGCCCAGGGTTGTGAGCTCTCCTGGTCCATCACACGCCACCGTTAGGCAACAACTCTGCGTTCTTTTCAGGGCTTTTACTCTCTCCAGCTCAAGCTGTATGCATTCAAGGATGAAAAAAAAAAACCCCAACCCAACAACAACAACAACCAAAAAAAAAAAACCCCAACTGAATGAGATCATTTTTCTTTTCTCATCTCAGACATTCAGCCTGTTAGCCAGGGTTACTGGAATAAAGCAGGGAAGCTCTTTTTCCATGGCAAGCCATCTGGTTGACATAGACTCACACTGATGCTAATCTGTTGGTTTCTTTCTTTTTGTTATTATATTTTTTTTTCCCTCCCCCCTTTCCTGAGGAACACTTCATCTGCAGCTGTAAATTCAGACCTGCTCCCTCTGTGTGCCGAGCATTCATTTTGCACACATATTTATTACCGCATTATGCCCCATTGTAGGTGTCAGGAAATCATTGTTATCCTTGGTGTGTCTACGTTGTTCCAATGTCAGGGATGTACTTTCAAATGGAAATTAAGCAATTATGTTTCACATGGGGAAACCTGACAGACGCATAGATTTTTACACCACTGGCAGTGTCGCTGTCACAAAAGCAGACATTGTTCTCAGCGGACTGTCAAAGACATAAAATGTATTTCAAGAGCAGAGTGGGGAGGGGGGGAAGCGAGCGGGGAGGGGGAACGTGGGGTAATTAACTGTGTGATTCGAGTTCATAGATCACGGAGCTGTTTAACTCGAAAATGCGGCAACGACGTGACAATGAGGCTACTTAACTCATCCTTGAAAGGGAGGTTTCCAGTAGTCTTTTAAAAGGCAAATAAATGCTCTCCGCTCCGTCTTCACCTCCAGCCTGGCTAAGCTGGGCCGAGACTGCCTGTTTGCCGTCTGCACCATTCGTTCAGAAATTGGGTTAGGCAGCCACCGGGACAGGTGCTGAAGGAGGGAAGAGCCACGCTGCTGCCCAGCTTATGGAGCGGCAGAACCCCAGCCAGGCCGGCCGGGTGGTGTCCTTGGGACGGGAGCTGGGGGATCCTCTGCCCGGTGAGGACCATGTGTCACAGGCTGGTAGCACACACGACACAGGGCCTTCCGCGCAGCCCCGTGGGTCTTGTTGTAATGCAGCACATGGCACCAGCCTAGAGCCCGGTGCGGCGCAACCCGCGTTCCCTCCTCTTCACCTCCCCCCCGGTTAGTTCTGGTTTGTTACAGGCTTTATTCAGCAGCCTTTTGTGTAACTCTCCTCTGCCCTTAGTCATTAGCTTCATACTACTCCTCTGGGTGTAACAGACCAACAGCAGTCCAAAGCCGGCAGCCGGTAAGTGTAGGCAAAGGGCTGTACTCAAGCCCAGTTGAAATCAACAGGAATCTGGGGCCCAAGGAAGAGAATGTCTTCAAGAATGAAGTTTTCCCTCAAACGTTTCAATCACATATTCACCAGTAAACACATGTTTTAAAGCAAGGCTGTAAAGATGTCCAGTGGTGCACACTGAAAAGCTAAATGGAATGCTAGACAAGGCTAAAAAGCTCTCAGGAGCAGTGAGGGAGAAAGTATTTATTTCATGAATGTTTCCAATGGGCAAAACCTGCAGGCTTCACGAAGGAAAAATCCTTGCAACTGTGATTGCAGTGAGACAACTGTAAAATCAGGACTCCTGTAAGCCAGGAGCTACGTGAACAAGGCTGAGGAAACAGCCCTCAGCTCAAGGAGCTCAGATGAGAAACACAAAGCATGGGGGGAAGAGCAGAGACTTCTACCTTTCCTACCTTCTGTGAGGGAAAAAGAATAAATTATATCTTGCCCCAGGTCTTGGTGTGCTATTGGAGCGAGCAAAGAACTGAACCCAGACCATTCAGGTGCCAGTCTCAGCTTTTAAACTCCCTTGGTCAGTCAGGTCAGATTGACTGATGTGAGAGGAAAATAAACCCCACAGCTGTTGGTTTGGTTCCAACTAAGTGCAGCTCTCCGGCGTCTGCTCTTAGAGGTGCAGAGTGGAAGCACCAGGACACAATCTGCTGAACATGAGGAGACACTGCAGCCTCCCCATAGCCCAAGGGTCCTTACTGGGAAACTCTGCCTACTGCCACCCGTAGCTCTTAGGCTGGGAATGAGTGTTGATGTCACTGGCTTCAGGACATGGACCCTTCTGCCCCTGACTTCTGCAGCTTGCTGCTCAATTTTCCTCCCTACTCACTGACCCTGGCCTTGTGCTCTGATTTTAAGTGTTCTCATGGTCTGCCAGAGAAGGCACTACTTGCTCATCAAAGCACCCCCTCCTCTCTCATTTCTGTAATTCTCATCCCCTTGCAGAAAATAAACCACATGAAACCTGAAAGTGCACCTTGAGGAGGTTAAAGATCACTGGACAAACAAGCGCTGCTCTAACGCCAGGAGATTAGCTTCAGGAAGAGGCAAAATTCAGTGCCTCACAGAGCAGGAAAGCAAAAAGGTCTTTTTGGTCCTCTGCAAATAGGCATTTTACAACAAACTGGCCACATGCACTAACTCTCTTCTAGGAGTATTTGCAGAGGAGAAGATAGGATAGGACAGGATAGGATGGAATGGAATGGAATGGAATGGAATGGAATAGAGTAGAATAGAATAGAATAGAATAGAATAGAATAGAATAGAATAGAATAGAATAGAATAGAATAGAATAGAATAGAATTAACCAGGTTGGAAAAGACCTTTGAGATCATTGAGTCCAACCTATTACCCAACACCATCTAATCAACTAAACCATGGCACCAAGGGTCTCAGCCAGGCTCTTTTTAAACACCTCCAGGGATGGCCAATCTCTCTTTCTGGGAAGAACTTCCTCCTAACATCCAGCCTAAACTTCCCCTGGCACAGCTTGAGACTGTGTCCTCTTGTTCTGGTGCTGCTTGCCTGGGAGAAGAGACCAACCCCCACCTGGCTACAACTTCCCTTCAGGGAGTTGTAGAGAGCAAGAAGGTCTCTCCTGAGCCTCCTCTTCTGCAGGCTAAGCAACCCCAGCTCCCTCAGCCTCTCCTCCCAGGGCTGTGCTCCAGACCCCTCCCCAGCTTTGTTGCCCTTCTCTGGACACCTTCCAGCAACTCAACATCCTTCCTAAACTGAGGGGGCCAGATACTAAAGGAGAAAAAAGAAGTTAGTGATGCTCTCAGGACAGTAGGCACCAAGCAGTCCATGTGTGTGGCAGTGCTTCCATGCCTAGTGGCAAAGAGCATAGGCTAGCCCAGAAAGCAAGGAACCTCAGAAGAGAACAAGGCATGGGCCCAGTGTACCCCTGCTGGACCACCCTTAACGTGTGCAGCATTGTGGTCGAGAGGCAGAATGTGGTCCTTGTGTGATTATACTTGAGGCAAGTGTCCCTCTGCCCTGCTTTAGAATGTGTATTTCTTTCATCCAGCTTCAGCCTCTGCCTTTGAGCTTGTACACTGCTACCTCACCGAGCTGGGTTATCGTCACTGCCTCCTTCCCTTGTCCTTCCTCGTTCAGCTCTCCTCACGTGGTCAGATTGCTTAGTGGCGAAAATGCTTTTCCTCCACTTTCTCAGGTGGACCTTCCCTCCCCCTAGCAGGCCTCCAGCTCATAAATTCCAGATTCCTGTTGAGACCAGGTGTGCAACCAGCTGTTGACTCACTGGAGCTCCCCTTTCCTCCCCGTGCCCTCCCCTTCACTCATGAAGCCCAGGTATGGTGAGCACAATGGCTTGAGCTCTGCCAACCTCTATATGCCTCAGTAGGTTAATGCACGCTGCTCATTTCAGCCCAGCCCTTCCAAATCCCAGGGCAGAACCTAGCTACACAGCTCCCATTCTGCTCAGTAGGATTTGTGTGGTTACACTTTGGCAGAGCTGGAAATAGTAACACATACATAGAGCAGAACACACGGGCACAAATATGAGGACATCTGAGCATGTCCCTGTTAGTAGTTACTCTGCAAGTCCTCTGGGACAGATACTTCATCTCTCTGTGGTCTTCAAAGCCAAGCAGAACTTTTCTGTACACTGTAAAAATAAACACTCTTCTATAAAGAACTGCTGAAAAAGGCCCTGGAAAACTCTGGACCCAAAAATCTCTCTGATCCTTGCAAGTGCTACTGGCAAACTCCTTTCTGTGGTGGTTTCCTTTTAAAAAGGTCCAGTAATGTTTTCTTCTTGCCATGGAGTGCTGTGGCCATTCGGAGTTACTGCTGCTCAGCAGTGCCTGCTACCTAGTGGTTTTCACATACCACTGGCACAAGTAAAGAGGAACGTTTACAGCCCAACTCCCAGGCAAAATGAGAGGATGGAAAAGTGCTGAACTGAAAAGTGGTCCTCTGTGCTCCCCTGTGCTGTCCAAGCTCTCTCCCCTCTCTGACCTTTCGCCCACTGCTCCTTTATTGCCCATGATGATGCATTTCACTTCCATAACCTCCTGCACAAAATGTCCCTGTAGGACATCATGAGCCAGAAGTGTGCCCAGGTGGCCAAGAAGGCCAATGGCATCCTGGCCTGCATCAGAAGTTGAAGGTCTCTTGATCTTGAAGGTCTCTTCCAACCTGGTCTATTCTATTCTATTCTATTCTATTCTATTCTATTCTACTCTATTCTATTCTATTCTATTCTATTCTATTCTATTCTATTCTATTCTATTCTATTCTATTCTATTCCATTCCATTCCATTCCATTCCATTCCATTCCATTCCATTCCATTCCATTCCATTCCATTCCATTCCATATAGCGTGGGCAGCAGGAGCAGGGAGGTCATTCTGCCCCTGTACTCAGCACTGCTCAGGCCACACCTTGAGTCCTGTGTCCAGTTCTGGGCCCCTCAGTTCAAGAAGGACATTGAGACACTTGAACGTGTCCAGAGAAGGGCAACAAAGCTGTGGAGGGGTCTGGAGCACAGCCCTTTGAGGAGAGGCTGAGGGAGCTGGGGTTGCTTAGCCTGCAGAAGAGGCTCAGGGGAGACCTTGCTCTCTCCAGCTCCCTGAAGCAAGGTTGTAGCCAGGTGGGGGTTGGTCTCTTCTCCTAGGCACCCAGCACCAGAACAAGAGGACACAGTGTCTGGACACCTTCCAGCAGCCATGCTGCTAAAGCCCCATTAAGATGAGTTTTTGCTAGGCTCATGGTATGACTAGACCCCAGGAAAGGAAGGTGTTGTAGTCTGTGCTTACTAAGGGTAAAATCATACTGAAGCAGCACAAAAGCTCTAGTGTTTTTTTGGTCTGTAGGAACAAATGGTAGCATTAAATCCTCCCCAAAGCTTCTGTTTGGTAGAACCCAGTCTAACCCAACAACTCATGGCCTGGGTCTAGAGATAAACTTCCTTCCATCATGATTTGGGTAAGGGCTCAGTTACACTGCAGCAGGCTGTCTGCCTCACACAGTGTTATGACCCAAGTGGTAACCACAGATGGCTTTTCCTGGGATAGGAGCAAATCGGTGCCTCTGTGTAGCTCAGGTCTCCAAAGAGGCATTCCTCCTGTGGTAAGCATGTGGGAATTCAAAGAAGTTCACATCAACTTCACTGGATCCAGTTTTAAATGTATTTCAATTCAAACTGTAATCCTCTGAGCTAGTAACTGTCACAACTTAGTGTGATGAGGTAGGGAGACATCGCTCACATCTTATAGCTTGAAGGCTGAGGGACAGAGAGCTGAAGTGCACTTGGGTGCAGGCTTTCAGCTGAGCCTTAACAGCTTAAACAGGTATGATCCTCTGGCTGCTGGTTGCTGGTTTAATTCATGCTGAAAGGCTGAATGTGCCTCACACAGTAAGTCACAACACCACAGGCGAAGGGGCAAGGGCCAGCTAACAGCTGAGATACAAGAACTGGAAGTTAAGGGGCTGAAACTCCTTAAAATCAGTCACAAGAATACATCTGGGGAAGGGGTGAGAGGTCCAGAGTAATTTACCTGTCCTCACTGCTTGCAGATAAAGCAGAGAATTCCTCAGTGCTTCCTTGGTGGGAATGTTTTGGGCAGCAGAGAGAGGATTGCAAAAGCATTGCAACCTTTGCTCTCTCAAACACAGAGCAGTAATTTGATGGGGGAGAGGGGAAGGAACAGGGCAGAATGTCAGTTATTGTTTTAGTGGCCCTAGTGAAAACAATGTGGTAGCACTGCAGAGCATAACCTGTAGGGTGGAGAGGGGAGGTTCACCCTCCCCACAGAACTGGTTACAAATGAGGTTTATTATGTATTTATAAAATGAGGAACCAGAAGGAAGAGGAAAAAACCAATGCTTTCTGGAAAGCTAAAGAGCCCCTGAGAGCCTGAACTGCTCTGTTTAGCCTGGAGGCTAAATTCAATGCCTCCAATACACAGACTCAGAATCACAGAATGGTAGGGGTTGGGAAAAGACCCCTGGAGATCATCTGGTCCAACTGCCCTGCTAATGCAGGTCTGCCTAGCTCAGGTTGCACAGGAGCACGCTCAGGCAGATTCTGAAAGTCTCCAGAGAAGGAGGCTTCACAGCTTCTCTGGGCAGCTTGTTTCAGTGCTCCACCACCCTCAAAGAAGCTTCTCTTTAAGCGCAAGAGAAAGCTCCTGTGTTCTGGTTCATACCTGTCACCCCTTGCTCTGTCACCGGCCACCACTGAAAGGAGCCCAGCCCCACCCTCATGACCTCCACCCTTTCAGGTACTTGTATGCATTTGTAAGACTTCCTCTGTCTTTTTCCCAGGCGAAAAAAAAAGAGCCCCAGGTCTCTCAGCCTCTCCTTGTAAGAAACATGCTCCAGTCCCCTAACCATTCTCACCGCCCTCCATTGGACTTCCTCCAGCAGTTTCCTGTTCCTCTTGAACTGGGGACCCCAGAACTGGAAACAGTACTCTGGGTGCAGCCTCACCAGGGCAGAGAAGAAGGGGAGAACCTCCCTCGACCTGTTGGCCTGGACCCTGGAATACAGTTGGCCTTCTTGGCCAAGAGGGCCACCCTGCTGGCTCATGGTAGACTTGTCTACCAGCACTCCCAGGTCCTTCTTGCAGAGCTGCTTCCCACCAAGTCAACCTCTAACCTGTACTGATGCATGGGGTTAGTTCTTTCTCTTGCCCTTGCTGAACTTCTGAATTAGAATAGAATAGAATAGAACAGAACAGAACAGAACAGAATTAACCAGGTTGGAAAAGACCTTCAAGACCATCAAGTCCAACACCATCTAAGCAACTCAACCATGGCACCAAGTGCCTCATCCAGGCTCTTCCTAAACACCTCCAGGGATGGTGACTCCACCTCCTCCCCGGGCAGCACATCCCAATGGCCAATCTCTCTTGCTGGGAAGAACTTCTTCCTAACAAGTATGAGCAGCCTGATTGCACTGCATTTCTCTTTGTGTTTCCCTGTGAAATTAACAAAGTAATAATAACCAACAAATGATTCCAAAGGCATTTATTGATTGATTGATTGATTGATTGTACATTAATTAAAAATAAAATCTGACATTACCAAACAAAAAAAAAAAATAGAAAAGGAAGCACATTGCAGTGAAATATATGCTCTTATTAAACCCACCCATCAGTGTAAAAAATATCAACTAGAAAAATAGGCATCTGATCTTGGACCGTTACAGTGTTGTTGCAGACCTGCCTAGAAAGCTATCCTCAAATCCATACTTCTTGTTTTTCCCCTTGAAAAGGGACAGTGCACATTGCTTAGCCAGACAAGCATGAAAGCAGCAAAAAGAATCCAGTGCAAATTTCTAAATGAAGCACTCAGATTATGTTCCCTTTCATCCCTGGAGGTGGTCAAGAGGGGATTGGATGTGGCATTTGGTGCCATGGTCTAGTCATGAGGTCTGTGGTGACAGCTTGGACTCGATGATCTTTGAGGTCTCTTCCAACCTTGGTGACACTGTGATACTGTGATATCTAAGGTCCCTTCCAACCTAAGCCATTATCTGGTTCTATGACCTAAGCCACTCTAAATGGTTAATAGTTCAAGTTTTTGATATTCTGAAACAGTTGATCAGAATAATAGAATCACAGAATCAGTAAGGTTGGAAAAGACCTCAGAGATCATCAAGTCCAACCTGTCACCCAACACCTCAGGACTAACTAAACCATGGCACCAAGTGCCACATCCAATCGCTTCTTGAACACCTCCAGGGATAGTGACTCCACCACCTCCCTGGGCAGCACATCCCAATGGCCAATCTCTCTTGCTGGGAAGAACTTTCTCCTCACCTCCAGCCTAAACTTCCCCTGGCACAGCTTGAGACTGTGTCCTCTTGTTCTGGTGCTGGTTGCCTGGGAGAAGAGACCAACCCCCACCTGGCTACAACCTCCCTTCAGGGAGGTGGAGAGAGCAAGAAGGTCTCCCCTGAGCCTCCTCTTCTCCAGGCTAAACAATCCCAGCACAATCAAACACACTCTTGTGAATGACTACAACCCCAAACCCAAACCAAACCCAGCAGGAAAATTCATACAAGATCAAGTGATTGTTTAAGACTTGCCCAAGTCTTTCTGTTTGAGCCTTTTGGTTTAACTGTTTAAGACTTGCTCAAGACTTGTTCAAGACTTGCTGTTGGTCTGACCTTGCAAAATGCTTCGGTAGGTGCTTAATTTTAAGCACGTGAGTCCCTGTGCCAAGAGAGATTTTATGGTGCACACTAATGCACACGTATTAGCTAGGCTGGCTCTTCCACTTCAAGATAAGCCTGGACCTAAGTGCTTTGCTGGAGATGGATCAGGATGCTCAGCACCTAACAGGACTTCAGGCGCTGATCCAGCAAAGCACTTACCCACACGAACAAGAGTGCTGACTTTCGGATCAGTGCTCATGTGCTTGCCATTAGGCATGCTCATAAGTGCTTTTCTGGAAGGGGCTGATAGGCCAGTCCTGTGTAACCTATAAAATCTGAGGCAGGGCATGTTTAACACACCGCAGCTTTAACAATGCTAATCTGCTGAGACTTGCTTTTTCTGGGAACAGGGCATGCCTAACTTCAAGCATTTCTTTTCAGAGAGTGCACAACAAAGAGCCTTTAAAAAGCTGCTTTGAGATTATGGCAAGTTGAAATAATATCAGCGAGTCTCCTTGTGCTCCTTCCAGTTCTTCTGTCTGTGTCTCTCTGCAGGCATCTGAAAAGAGAAAACCCTAGTCAAAAACTCTACTCTGCTCAAGTAAGCATCCCCTCCATTTAGTTCCCCCTCTAGAAAACATCATCAGATCACAATCACACAGAATCACCAAGGTTGGAAGAGACCTCAAAGATCATCAAGTCCAACCTGTCACCACCAGACCTCATGACTAGACCATGGCATCAAGTGCCACGTCCAATCTTGAACACCTCCAGGGATGTTGACTCCAGCACCTCCCTGGGCAGATGGAGCTGAGCACATGAAAACAAGCACCACTGCACTCCTCTGGATTTCCAAACTGAATGCAGAACTTTGTTGTCCAGGGAGGTGGTTGGGGCCCCATCCCTGGAGGTGGTTAAGCCCAGGCTGGATGAGGCTCTGGCCAGCCTGATCTAGTGTGGGGTGTCCCTGCCCATGGCAGGGGGGCTGGAACTAGATGATCCTTGTGGTCCCTTCCAACCCTGGCTGACACTATGATAAAATCTGCCAGCTGTGTCACCTTTTCCACCAAATATACGCTGTCCTGCTTTGAGGCCAGGCAGATCCTCTCTTGCCCCTGAGATGGGCAAGAGAATGACACTCACGACACAAATGGATTGCAGGAGTGATGGAGAGTTTAAATGGAAAAGCAATTAGTGTTTTACAGAAATTACAAGCACAGGGACAAAATAACCCAGAGCATAGACTCCCCTACAGCACACCCAAAAGCCTCCCAAACACTTCTCTTCTCCCCACTTGAGGGTACACCCAAAACCCCCAGGGCTCTTTCTTCCCCCCTCCACTGCTAGGCTAGTCTCAGCTGGCCAGGTCTGAGACTGCCTCTCCCTCTTCTCCTCCTGGCATTAGGCCTTGCCAGGCCTAAGAGGAATGGAATGGGATGGGATGGGATGGGATGGGATGGGATAGGATAGGATAGGATAGGATAGGATAGGATAGGATAGGATAGGATAGGATAGGATAGGATAGGATAGGATAGGATAGGATAGGATAGGCCAGGTTGGAAAAGACCTTTGGAGATCATCGATGTAACTCCCCCACCACTACCTGATAGGGAGCATCTCCCACAGGAGCAGAGAGGGAAGAAACAGGAAGTGAATGACTTTGTAGATGGATTTATAGGGTGCAGATTATTATGGGTATGAAATACACAGCTTCCTGTGTCCACCTACTGGGCTGGACCCTGGGGACACTCGGGGTATAGCTTATGTGGCAGGAACAGGAGGCAGCCAGTCTCAACTGCCACACGTTCAAACCACCAACTGTCACATCTACAAACACAACAGTAGGGCTAAGTCTACTGCTTAAGATTGAAAATAACCTGCAAGTTTAACCCCTGCACATCCCCAAGTCAGTGCTGGGATTTCCACATGAAGTTTTCCATGCCCACTGGTATCAATCTGTTTGCAATGAGAAGCCTAAAGAAGTGGAAATGTAAATGCTGCTTAATTCCAAAGCCACAGCTGTAAAAGAATCACAGCTCACCAGACAGGGACGGGAACACGTATCATAGAATCATAGAACCATAGAATCAATAAGGTTGGACGAGACCTCAGAGATCACCAAGTTCAATCTATCACCCAACACCTCAGGATTAACTAAACCATGGCACCAAGTGCCACATCCAATCCCCTCTTCAACACCTCCAGGGATAGTGACTCCACCACCTCCCTGGGCAGCACATTCCAATGGCCAGTCTGTTTCTATGAAGAACTTTCTCCTAACATCCAGTCTAAACTTCCCCTGGCACAGCTTGAGACTGTGTCTTCTTGTTCTGGTGCTGGTTGCCTAGGAGAAGAGGCCAACCCCCACCTGGCTACAATCTCCCTTCAGGGAGTTGTAGAGAGCAAGAAGGTCTCCCCTGAGCCTCCTCTTCTGCAGGCTAAGCAACCCCAGCTCCCTCAGCCTCTCCTCCCAGGGCTGTGCTCCAGACCCCTCCCCAGCATTATCAAGAGATAGGCAGACTCTCTCCTGAGCAGATGTAGCAAAGAATGGAAAGCTAAGAGTGGTTTTCTAACACATACATCACATCTCATCCACAGAAGTGTAGTAACTGGTGGATGAGAATGAGTGCTCTACAGAACTGGCTAGGCCTACACAAATGATCCTGCTGATTGCATTTCAATTGTTTGAACCAGGGAATCTGTAACACAGCAGACAGCAATCCCTCTGACAATGCTCTCTGTAAAGAGCAAAGACAACAGCCAAGGCTGGGGAGTGTGCTGTAAGTAACATCCCATCTCCTGCCAATCTCCACAACAAAACGAAACCTTTCTAAGTGTTGTGGTTTAACTCAGCAGGCAGTGAGGCACCACAAAGCTGTCTGCTCACTTCCCCCAGCAGGGCTGGGGGAGAGGACTGGAAAAACCCTGTAAAACTTGTGGGTTGAGGTAGGACAGAAAAGGAAGGGAAAATCATGATGGAAAAATACACAAAACAAGTGTTGCAAAACGTGATTGCTCACCTCTTGCTGACTGATACCCAGCCAGCCTCTGAGCCTTGGGCTGTCACCCCCTGGTCAGCTCCTCCCAGGTTTATTGTTCAGCATGGTATCACACCCTACAGAACACCCCTTTGGGTTATTTGGGTCAGTTGTACAGGCTGTCCCCTCCCTCCAGCTTCTTGTGCACTCCCAGTCTACTTGCTGGCAGGGCAGGGTGGGAAATTGTGAAGTCCACTGCTCAGCAACAACTACACTGTCAGTGTGTTATCAATGTTATCCTCATAGAAACAGAGAATCAATAAGGTTGGAAGAGACCTCAAAGATCACCAAGTCCAACCTGTCACCCAACACCTCATGACTAACTAGACCATGGCACCAAGTGCCACATCCAATCCCCTCCTGAACACCTCCAGGGACGGTGACTCCACCACCTCCCTGGGCAGCACATTCCAATGGCCAACAGCTCCCTCTGTGAAGAACCTTCTCCTCACCTCCAGCCTAAACTTCCCCTGGCACAGCTTGAGACTGTGTCCTCTTGTTCTGGTGCTGGTTGCCTGGGAGAAGAGACCAACCCCCACCTGGCTACATGCTACGTTCAAAACGCAGCACTGGAGCAGCTACTAGCTACTCCCAGCCAAAGACAGGCCACTAAGACACTCAAGCTTTTGAATCCAGCTCCAAACAGACTTCATTAAACCCCCCAGATTTGCCTCTAAATAAATCTTCCCCTAATTATTTTTGTAAGGACCTGTTGAGCTTGCAACTGAACATAAAAATGCCTTTGTATTGCTACGTGTCAAGAGATTCATCATGTCAGTCCAAAGCCATGCAGGAAGGATGAAAAGTTACACACAGGAAAATACCCAACCTTAACCTAGCTCTTGAAACACACAGCAAGTACAACAAGCAGGCATTTGTTTCACAAAGCACTTTATTGCATTGCATGTGCATTGACATTCGTTGCAACTTGTTCCTGGCTTATTCAAAGCAAATCAAATCCCAATGCAGACACAGTCTTTGCCTTGATGAACTCCCTCCAATGGCAATGCTGACATCAGCACTTGAGGTTTGGTTTAACATCAAAATCTAGCAATGCTGTCCTGCTCTGCTGTTATATGAAGTTAAAAAGCTTCAGAAAGTCTCAAAAAGCAAAGCTTCTTATGAACAACAAAAATAACCAACTTAAAAACTCTGAGGAGGACATGTTTCTGTCCCACAATGGAGTGTGATGGAGAAGACTCTGTGGTGGCCCTGACTAAGTTTGCTCTATGCGAAGCCACAGTACAGGATTGTACCATGCTGAACCTTGCTTTCTTAGCTCACAGGACCATGCTAATCCCTGACACAGGCTGGAATATCTGCATGGTACTGCCCTGCCTCGCTGAGGCGTAACAGCAGCGCCCCACACCAGCTCACAGATCTCTTCAGCACGCTCCACCACGTACACAGCCATGCCCTGCATATACCACACTAACAAAAAAACCCAGCAGACATCTTAAGCTTAACATAAAAATAACCACTGGATAAAAACCTCTTTCAAGAACAAGCCTTTATTTTGATGCTTTAGGTTTGGAACCAAAGAAGGAAGAAATGGACTTCATTCCACTCTTATCAACCTTGGCCAGAGCCTTTTGTGCCGCAGTCATCTTGATGTTTGCCTGTGGGTGAAATGATAAACAGAAGAAGTTAAGCAGCATCTCCATAGGGGTGGAATATAAGCTACAAACTCCTAAACAGAGAAGTCAGGCAAGAAGCTGAATGTGTTTCTTAGCATGCCTCAGTGAAGCTAATGTTATGCAGGGCTTTAAACCGGGGGAGAAAAACTTTACGAAACAAATTGAAGATTATTCCAACAGAAAAGCACTTGTCATGAATTATTTAACCTCAGACAAAGACAGAATCAATTACAAGGACAAGGAGGTGAAATATCTTTCCTTTCTGCAGCATGAAGTATCCCAACTCCAACGTTTACTTTGGGCTAATCCCTGCCTGTACATTAAGAGGAATAATGCCTGCAATATAACAGATGCATACTGTACCCTCAGACTCAATCTCTCGATTATGCTGTCAGCAGGCTGAATTACAGCCTTGCATTACAGATGATGAATAATTCACACTGATTTATTATAAAGGACTCCATGCACAGCGAAAGAAAGGGAAAAGAGATGGAAGAACTAATGAAGAAGGTAACGAACATTTGCAAAGCACTTGGAGGCCGCTGGGACAAATTCCCAGACTTTTACACCTAAAGCACATTTTATGAACCCCATTTTATAGAGCTGACCTGGTTTATTTCCTACATTTTAAAAGGTCATGTTTCAAATCTCTAGCTGTTTTCCCTATTAAGAAAACTTTGCAGTGACCTTTCTTTATGCCACTCCTCAGCCTGCAGGACTTCAGCACTCCGACGTACGCGATCAGCTAGGAGGTTACGACCGGGACGGAGATAGGCAGCAGCAGTATGACTGTCTGCGTTACTGTACAAACACAAACACTGCCAAAGTGTTTAAAAAAGAGTAGTGTGCTGTACAGAGTCCAAGAGCTATCTTTGCTTTCCCAGATTCTCTCATCAATGTGCTTCATTATTTCAGAAGTAAATCACAGTTAACGTTACAATTAATTATCTCCGCTCGGTTTCTTTCTGTCTTGGTGCGCAGTTCAAGAGTCAGAGGTGCACGGTGGGGCAAGGCTGGAAACAGGCACATTTGAAACTGTTTAGCACCATCACTTAGGGGGCAAGCCTCCTCTCACTTCAAAACTAGCATGTGCCCTCAGCACAAAAACATTCGAGGGGTTTTTGAGGGAGGAAGGAATGCGTTTGTCACCAGCTGCTGCTCTTTGCAAAGGGATAAAGAGTAGTTAGCACCAGCCTGAAGGTCACAAGACCAGCACACAGGGCCTTTTTTGTTCCCCAGGGGACTGGAGAAGGATTCATTTTCTTTCAATGTTCAGCAAAATAAGCCAGTGCAAGCCTCACAACCTTGGCACACACAGACAGAATCTATTTCTTTTCACATCTCTGCTGCTCTCCTGGGAATAGTACAGTGGCAGGCACCACGGGACTTGGATTTGAACCGGCCTCCAAACTTGTGCTGGAGCTGGCAATCGGCAAGCTCTGTGTTGATTTAACTTCATTAAGTTGACACAAGTAAGTGCACAAGCAATACTGCTGGGTAAAAATAAAGTCTGCCTTAGCATCCCTTAGAATTTGAGGGAATGCTGCTTGCTTTGTTTCATTTTCAATTAACTGAAATTTAACAGTTGCTATCACTAAGCCACAGGATTTCTCGTGTAAAGACCCCAAAGAGCTTTGCAGACATTAGCTGAGCACTTTAGAACGTGTCCAAGTCTGTGAGGGTCACCAGAACGTTCACTGTAAAAAAGTACAGCCCAACAGCAACTTTGTAGAAGAGTTCAGAAGATGACTTTCAGACTACCAAAGTTAAATTAAGCCTGGATGAAAAGTTCAAGAAGATACAACGACAGACATTTGACTTTTTGTAGTTGTTTTGCTGATGTATTTTGGAGGAGAAAAATAGGCACTCCTGAGCTAGGGTTTGATGCCAACCTATGCTCTGGCACAACATGCACAGATGCAAGGCTTGCTTACCTTTTTGGCTTTCAGGTTGGTGCTGTTAAACTTAGTATAATCTTGTTCTGCTTCCACAGGGACGTCTGATAATTTCCTTTTCTGAAATGTTAGAGTGAGGAAGTTGCTCTGTCAACCACTTTTATGATGGAAGTTTAAAGCTTCAGCTTCATAATGTAGCCATAGCACCAAAATAGGACTGCAAATCAACTGAAGAATCTGCAGCAACAGTGGAAAATTTCTCTCTTCTTTACACATGAGTATATAGCATTTCTACAGTGCTCAGGAAAGATCATTCAATGTCATGGGAAGCATTTTCTTCCTCCTAGGCTACTTCCAGAGATCACTGAATAACATTTTTAACTTCCATGACTGCAACTTTGGTGTCAGAATCTGTTCAGAGGGCCTCTACAACTACCTGAAGGGAGGTTGTAGCCAGGTGGGGATTGGTCTCTTCTCCTAGGCAAGCAGCACCAGAACAAGAGGACACAGTCTCAAGCTGTGCCAGGGGAGGTTTAGGCTGGATGTTAGGAAGAAGTTCTTCCCAGCAAGAGAGATTGGCCATTGGAATGTGCTGCCCAGGGAGGTGGTGGAGTCACCATCCCTGGAGGTGTTTAAGAAGAGCCTGGCTGAGGCACTTGGTGCCATGGTTTAGTTGATTAGATGGTGTTGGGTGATAGGTTGGACTTGAGGATCTCTGAGGTATTTTCCAACCTGGTTTATTCTATTCTATTCTATTCTATTCTATTCTATTCTATTCTATTCTATTCTATTCTATTCTATTCTAATTCTATTCCTTTTCCAATCTATTCATAATCTATTCCTATTCCTATTCCTATTCTATTCTGTTCCATTCCATTCCATTCCATTCCATTCCATTCCATTCCATTCCATTCCATTCCATTCCATTCCATTCCATTCTATGGAGCAGATGTTTGAAGGTAGTACCTAACAGCCAGGGAACCAGACTCAGGTCCCCATGCTCTCATGGAACCGTGCAGCAGCTCCAGTGTTACTGCTACTCATCTGCAAACTCATTGCCTAGTTTATTATGTTTGTACACAGTCTTTAGCAGCAATTAGTTCCTACAGTGTGGCAACAGTGAAGCACTGCCATAGTTTCCCTGACTGCCTCATCACTTGAATCCAAGAGTGTAATAAGAAGCTTGACTCTGCGTGTGCTGGGTGCCTCGTAGCTTCAGAAGTAACGGCAGCGAGCGGGTCTCGCACTTCACACGATCAGGCTGTAGGAATGAATATTTCTTTCCATAAACTATGAGCATGTGTTTAGTTTAAAGGTGAAAACCTCCTGGTATGCTTCCAAAAGGGGGAAAAGAGGAAAAAAAAAAAAAAGCATATAGAACTTTACAGCCCTGCATTTTTGGGTATGATTATTATAGATGTGCTATTACTACCCTGTCCTTAATATCCTGTGAAATCCAAACTGTGGCCTTCCCAGGTTGTGTGCCAGAGTGAGTGATTTGCAAGCAGCTTGGATGGTACCACGCATTTCAAGACTCTGGTTTATTCATTTTGTTTATGGTGCTTGTGATCTCTCCCTCTCTCCCCGCCCCCCCTCCCCTTCCTCTCTCTTTGGCACAGAAGCCAGGTCTGCAGCTTAGATTTCTCAGCTGTTAGAACCCGCTCCAACAGCAGCCTTTCCTTTTGATTTGGATGGGATCCGGATCGGCCTCTCGCGGAGGCTGTTTACTGCGCCGTGATTACATTTTCAAGCGCCGACCCCGGTGAATAATTGCTATTCTCCTCTTTTGTTGGAATCTGATAAACAAGTTTTTAAAACTTGCAACAAAATGTTTGCTTTCCAGCAAAACATTTGCTGTTTAGCTGTAGCAGAACATAGATATTCTTTGTAGCAGTCTCTCATCATCTGCCAAGGAACGGGTTCCCTACGCTGACAAACTGGAAGGTGTGACGATTACAACGCAAGATCAAGGGCCTACAATCAACAGGAAGAACAAGCAATTTTGAGTTGAGCATTAAATCATGAAGTTTGGGCTGTACCCATTTTACTTTTGTACTAGAAGAGAGAGAGAGAGAGAATCTGTTGCAGCTTTCTGTTACCCACTGAAGTTTCTGAATCTCTCCTCCTTTCAGGATTTTTGACATCCATTCTAACCAGGCTATTCATTTACAACAGTAGGAAACAGATGTTAGAGCAACAATCCTATAGTGTGTATACTGTCAATACACCTTGCCCTCATGAAGAAAAATGTCAATGAAAGTGAATAAAAACAAGCTGAAGCAGACTATGGGCTCCGGTGTAGAAGCCTGGCTTGCTCCTCTGAGATTGTGAAATAAAGCAGTGCTTTAATCTCTGAAGTTACAGAGACATAAACACAGAAGCATCCTACACACCCTAGTCAGTGCTCTGGAAATTAATCAGACCCTCAGCACGACTTTCACTGCCCAAGAACTGAACAGTTCTAAGCCTCATTTCCTCTGTAACCAAACTGCTGAAACAAAACTATGTTAAAAAATAGATTCCCAGAAGTATCCCGATGGTATAAAAGCTATTTGGGCCTCACGTGTCATGCACAGCACATGGAGCTTAATACAGCTGTTGTAACATGCTTCTATGGGTAATGAATATCAGTTGGCTCCTGATGGATGTTTAATATTTCTTACAATGCATAAAGATAATTCTTAACTGAATCAAAGGGCCAACTAACTGTGCAGCCAGAACAACTGTCCAACCACATGGAAATAACTTATATCCATGGATATACATTGGAGAACAAATGCTATTAATAACAGTAGGACCCAATTATTCCTGCATGTGCTAGCTGACATACTGCTTCACAGAACAGTCACACAACCAGCCAGGAATGAGGTTATTTTAAACTTGTTTCACTATGGAGCAGGGATGCTGAAGGAAAGGTTGGTGCAGTGTGCAACCCAGCTTCAGCAGACCTGAGGTGCCTCAAGGTTTAAAGTGTAACAGAAAGGATAACCAAAAGTGGGGCTCTTAATTCTAGAGGGGCAAACTTTGCAAACCATATGCATTACTTCTCTAAACCAGAGCAAAGCAATCTGATGTGAGGAGGACACTTGGAATGCAGAAGAAAGATGGAAGAAGTGACTTTGGATATTTCACTTCAAAGAGGTTTAAAAAAGTTGAAGGGTTTCCCAGACCAAACTATGTGAAGGCTCCTCCTTGTTCCCACAGATGCACACACATTAGTCCCCCTCACTTCTGAAAAAGAAACTAGGAGTAAGCAGAATTCTACAATGAATGGGAGGGAAAAAACAGACTGCCCCCCAAAAAAACCCCCAAGCTGTTTCAGGGGTCAGGTAATGCTGGGATAAAATGAGAACTGCCAGAAAGTCAAGCTGAGTTAGACATTGGAAAGGAAATTAAAACAAATAATAGGAGGTTGTTTAGCCACAGAGGCAACAAGGGGAATCAAAAAAGAAATAAGTAAAGCTGCTACACAGTAAAGACTGAACACAGATTAAAGCTAATCTATGTGTAGCCCAAAAATGGAACAAAACCTTTGCCTCAATAAATAGTTTTCAAAAATAGATGAAGAAGTTAAACACAGCAGCAGAAGAGAACACTGAGATCACTCTGTTCAAGAGAGAAGTAAAACTCAGTATGCTGACACTGTTGGGTGTCTGCCTCAGAAATCACAAGTCCAGAGGCAAAACCTGGCAACTGTTCCATCAGGTGGGGACTATACTGCAGCCAAACACCCATCTGGATGTGAGGAGGAGGAAACAGTGATAATAGGCCTCAGTAGAATGGAGTGGGGTGTAAAAGTGAAAGGCAGGAGAGTACATTAAAGATGCAGAGTAAAGGAAAACTGACCATAGGTAATGCCGACCAACTCATCTTTTTTTCCTTTCCCCTCAAAGATAACACATTTTCTGGTAATGGAAAATGTGAATGATTGCCAGAGGACTTGCCATGGTGACACTTAAGAAACTGTAATTAGAGCAAACAGAGGTAGTATAAGAATTTTAAGGTAGGTAAGAAACCGAGTAAAAGGGAAACAAAGGCAAGTAACGCAGAAAGGGATGCCACTGGATTGGATGGGGAGTGCCAGCAGAGTGCCATGAACAGTATCTGTTCAAAATGTTCATTCATTGTTAATTAAAAATAACAGCATGCTATCATTTGCTGAATGTACACCACTGAGGAGCATGATGAACACCTACAGAGGTCTTAGCACTGTGAAGGAAAAGCCAGAGAACCTTCAAGACTGGAAGCATTCAAACCATCTCTGTCTGTACAGACGTGTATACAAGGGCATGCACACAGCAGTTAACTGCATGAGCTTCTCCCATCATCTCAAAATGGCAGTGGAGAAAAAAAACCAACCCAGCAACCTTGTGTCTCAGCAGCTCACAGCATGACTGAGCGGTCTGGGACATTACAGAGTAACAGAGGCAAATGGGATTTGAAGACGTAATGAGATGAAGTACTTTCAGTTATGACAAGAAGGGAAGAATGTCATAATAATGTACCAGTAAAGACTTTACCATGAATAATTATTTGTGATTCTGGTCAACTGCTTTGAAACAACTGAATTAATGATGGCACAGGTGTAAAGAAATGTTCCTGCAACGATGAGGGAACGGGGAATGCCTCTGAAACAACCAAGTCTGGCTTTGGCAAACTGAAACACAAAGGATAGATGTCTTCCCTTCACACATTGAGAGGATTAATGGTAGGGAGGGAAAAGAGCCATTTCAATTAAAGAAATGATGATAATGTTAGCAGAAAAGCACAGGGGAGTAAGTTGGCCATGAGGAAATTCAGGGTGGAATTTACAGGAAGGCTTCTGAGCATCGGAGGAATGAGGTTAAAGAACAGCATTCCAAGAGAAGTAATGGAAACAAAAAGATCCTCATGAAACTTCCAGGGAGGAATGGTCAGTGCTTGAGAGATTATCCAACACTGTTGTCTGGGCATCCATGACCCAGAAGGTCACTTTCAGGCTCCCCATAAATGACATATGAAAGAAACCCCCCGTGGTGATATTGTCCCATCAACCTCAAAACAACTCAGTAAGCAAAACACGTAAGAGAAGGCTGCTGACCAAGCCCCCAGGACATGCCTCTCTCTGCCCCTCCCACTTGGAAAACAGTAAGACCAACCAAAGTATTCCTTATGAAGAAAATATGAACTAAAATGTTTAATTTCAGACTGGCTTTCTCCCAAGACCAGCTTGCATACTGTAATGCACCCACTGCTCGCCCTAGTCTACTTTTAATCACAACTGGGAGAACTTAGCTTACAACATAATGAATCTGAGAGTATCTTAACGGTCCTACCTTCAGTGGTGGCTCAGGAACTGGGTTTTTATGTTCTGGGAGCCTGCAGAACAAAATATTGTAAGTTATAAATCAAGACAGCTGGATTGCTAAAGGTTCCAATTCCTTCCCAACAAAGGCTGCTTTGGTTATCAGCTGCTCACAGCTGGCACTGTGCTTGCAGAGAAAGCAGCTCATGGACTCCATATTTCTGCCTTAGATCACTAAACCAGAGCCAGGGACCATACAGAACCATGGGCTCTTTTAGAAGTTGTGAGCTCTGGCAACCCAAAAAGGAGAACTCCACCTTACTTTTGAGAGCCTTGGCTAGCAGCAGGGTGGTGTTATAAAGCACTTAACTTCTTTTCAATGGAACTGGTCAGCTATGTGACTTGCAAGCTACAAACTGCCTGTTTTTTCCATAGGCCACCATAACAGAATCCTTTGAACAGAAATGAACTGAGAGGCAGGTGCAGAGCTCCATGATGCTCCAAGCAAGGTCTGTTGCTGGCAGGGAACACCACAATGAAAATGCTGGCTCACCTTCCAGGTGTAAATATAAACTAACACAGGTTAGATATGTGAAGTCAAACCTCATCTGCACTGAGTAAGTAGGGAAAAGGAAAGAGAACTGGGGATGAGGATTCTACTCCTGGCTCTGCTGCCTGTGCTTGACAGTTCTGGACAAATTGCTTTAACCCTTTGGATTGCCTTTGCCACCTTGCTGTGAGATGGGATACACTGCTCAGGGTTTCATGCTGCCACTGTGATAACAGCCACACCAGACTTACATAGAGCATCTCCCCTCCAGCCCATTGCCCTTAGCATCATAGGAACAACAGAAAGCATAATCTAAATTGTGTCCTTCACTGCAAACTTGATGAACAAGTAGATTTGACCAAAGGAACATTAAATGCATGTCATATAAAACCAGCAGCTCCTGGAAACAATACCTACCCTAAGTATTGTAACAACTTCTTACTGAGATCTTCAGGAATGTATTCAGACACTAATCCATGTGCATATCGTACATAGTCTTCAGGAACAGGGCAGGGAGTGCAAGGAGAAAGAACAGTCACGTTAGATACTCATACAATCACAGAATCAACAAGGTTGGAAAAGACCTCAGAGATCATCAAGTCCAACCTGTCACCCAACACCTCAGGACTAACTAAACCATGGCTCCAAGTGCCACATCCAGTCCCCTCTTGAACACCTCCAGGGATGGTGACTCCGCCACCTCCCTGGGCAGCACATCCCAATGGCCAATCTCTCTTGCTGGGAAGAACTTCTTCCTCACCTCCAGCCTAAACCTCCCCTGGCACAGCTTCAGACTGTGTCCTCTTGTTCTGGTGCTGGTTGCCTGAGAGAAGAGACCAACCCCCACCTGGCTACAACCTACCTTCAGGGAGTTGTAGAGAGCAAGAAGGTCTCCCCCTGAGCCTCCTCTTCTCCAGGCTAAGCAACCCCAGCTCCCTCAGCCTCTCCTCACAGGGCTGTGCTCCAGACCTCTCCCCAGCTTTGTTGCCCTTCTCTGGACACACTCCAGCAAGTCAACCTCCTTCCTAAACTGAGGGGTCCAGAACTGGACCCAGGACTCAAGGTGTGGCCTAACCAGTGCTGAGCACAGGGCAGAATAACTTCCCTGCTCCTGCTGGCCACACTGTTCCTGATGCAGGCCAGGATGCCATTGGCCTTCTTGGCCACCTGGGCACACTGCTGGCTCATGTTCAGCCTACTATCAACCAGTACCCTCAGGTCCCTTTCTGCTTGGCTGCTCTCCAGCCACTCTGACCCCAGCCTGTAGCACTGCATGGGGCTGTTGTGACCATGCCATGTTACCTTAGCCTTACCATAACTCACAAGGTGGAATTAACAGTAAGAGATTTCTAATGGATAGGCTGTGATGGTTTCTTTGTGCTGAGCAGTTTATGTTATATGACACTGGTAGGTTTATTTAGAGAGCAGAGACTTACTACACTCACTTTATCAGCACATGTTACTAATGTACTTCACAAAAGCTGTGCCCTGCCTGAGAGTGCTGGATACTGTGTCTTTTTCCTGAAGAAAGTGAGTTTTCAAAACCTGCAGAAGTAAAAAGCTGACTCAACAGAACATGCAATCATTAATTTTAAAGCATCTGGATCTTACAATTATTTGGCAAGGGCTTCAGTCCTACAGTACATTTTCTGGCTTCAACTGAAAACAATTAGATGAGACAATGAGTCTATTTCAAAGTCTTGTACTTAATTTCAGTACTTCACAGAAAATGCCAAGGCCTATCTAAACATCACTGGCCAGATGAGATAATTATCTGTGGAAATATGAACTACTAGAAGCTGTTTTCAGTGCACAGCATTCCAGCTATAAATGTGTTTCTGAGAGGCTGTGAAGAAAAGCAGTGACCTTTTTATAACATCAAGTCCTACAGCAGATCTTTTCCTCTCACATTCTACACAAGCAGCTCCTGACCACGGGCTGGGGCTTCTATCCATGCTGTTGTGGGGGCTGCCAGTGCACCCCTGCACTGAAAGTATTTGCCAGACAGATATTAAGCTAAAATCTCACCTCTGGATTCCATTCACAACAAGCCAGCTCTAGATGTTCCTACACTTACACACTTAGGCAGTTCTGAGGTACATGGTGAAAGAGCCTCAGGGTGTCAAAGAATGATTTCTCCTGTGACACAGATAGCTTCTTTTGTTTCATTTTTCATTCCAAAGCCTAATGCCAATGAGCACTGAAGCAGAGAGCATTCAGAAACTGACACCAGCATGTGCATTTCAACTATGCTGATGTCACAGTATCTCCTATCTATACTTCTCTTTCCTCCACTGCCTAGATTCATTAAGGGCTTGTCACTCCCTAACCCCACTTTAGGGTCAAGAGAGAAAAGAAATAATTCCAATCCAAGCCAATTTCATCTTATCACTTAAACCATCCAATTTAGTGCGTTATGCTGAGTCCAAATCACCTGCCATTATTTTCTACTACATACACAATCCATTCTCTTTGCACTTCTGCCTTGAAGCAATTTTCACTGACTTCCTTTACCCATTTTAAAATACCACTGTTTGCCTTCTAGGGAGTCTGTGTTCCCACCCTAGCATTGCTTTGGTATTAACCTCCTGTCAAACATCAGGAATGTTTGTGCCCTTCTGTTCATTGTCTTATGAATGAAACATTCAGGTCTCAAATGTTAAACTTCCTCTCCTCCCCCATTTGCAGTCATCATATCCTCCCTGATTTCTGCCCTACAACATCTGTAAATGCTAACTCCATATACCCATCTATTTATAAGCTACTGAAACTTCTTAATATCCCTGTGAAAGCAGCTCCATAAATTGCACTGTCATGGCTGTGAAAGGATCAGACAAGAAAATGAGTCTCATTAAAAGTAAGTGTTGAGTAAGATCCACTTGACTTCCTGTCATTCACCTTGCTACATACAGCAGGACTACCTCAAAAACTTACCTACTTTTAACCCCTAGCATGCCCTGCTTCAGTGCTGCTCTTTTTAAACTTGAAGAGCCTTTAAAAAAGACTATAATATCTGTTATAGAAGACTAGACTAGGATAGGATAGGATAGGATAGGATAGGATAGGATAGGATAGGATAGGATAGGATAGGATAGGATAGGATAGGATAGGATAGAACAGAATAGAATAGAATAGAATAGAATAGAATAGAATAGAATAGAATAGAATAGAATAGAATAGAATAGAATAGAATAGACCAGGCTGGAAGAGACCTTAGAGATCATCAAGTCCAGCCTATCATCCAGCACCATCTAATCAACTAAGCCACGGCACCAAGCACCCCATCCAGTCTCTTTCTAAACACTTCCAGGGATGGTGACTCCATCACCTCCCTGGGCAGCACATTCCAATGGGCAACCTCTCTTTCTGGGAAGAACTTTCTCCTCACCTCCAGCCTAAACTTCCCCTGGCACAGCTTGAGACTGTGTCCTCTTGTTCTGGTGCTGGTTGCCTGGGAGAAGAGACCAACCCCCACCTGGCTACAACCTCCCTTCAGGGAGTTGGAGAGAGCAAGAAGGTCTCCCCTGAGCCTCCTCTTCTCCAGGCTAAGCAACCCCAGCTCCCTCAGCCTCTCCTCACAGGGCTTGTGCTCCAAACAGAAGTAAGGAGGAAACTGCAGATGAGCTATTTCAGAGATGAAGCAGTTAAAGCTCAGCCATGATAGTTGCTGTCAGGATAATTTTCCCTTACTTTAAAGAAATGAGGGTGGGACAAGCTACTGTGAAGTTAAAGTAACTTACAAGTTTTGTAGCTTTGCCTTTTACAAACCAATATATATTACAATCTCTGTTCTATAAAACTGTCCACTTGCCTCTTAAATCTCATTTATGTTATTTCCTCTGAAATCATTACTTGGTAACTCATTTTCCACCTCATCAGCAAATTGCTTTGTTTCTCTTGATGTATTTCTTTTTTCAACAGCATGCAAGCCTCTGAATGTCTTTGGAGGAAGAAACAATTTGCTTTTGTTTGCCTTCCTAAGAAACTTTTCTTCATTTTCATCAACACTCAGACAATTTATGCTGTGCCCATTTTCAGGTTTCTCTACAGAGCTTCATATCCCAGTAACATTCTGGAGACTGCTCTCTCCAGGGAAAAGGCAATTAGAAACACTCCAGACTTTTTGGTACCAGGCTTGCCAGGCTTAGGGCAATGTCATACACACATCATGAAAGTTTTTGCCCTCAGTAAGCACACTTTTGTGTACTCTATACATTTGTCACATAATGTTCAGCCTAGGAGCTTTTCCTCTTGTGATTATGACTTCCTAAGATCTAATCCCTTTCTGGAGAACTCTATGAAAAGCATTGCATGCTAATAAAAGTATGTGGCAGTTTAGGCTAAGTGCCTCCTGCTGCTGCCACACAAGCTACACCTCTGGTGTCACAAGTGTCCAGCCCAGTGGTGGACACAGGAAAGAGCCTATTTCATACCCGTGAGGGCTTGCTCCCTATAAATCTATCAGCAAGGTCTCACACTTTCTCTTTCTTCTCTCCCTACTCCTGGGAGAGTTGCTTTCCTATCTGGTAATGGTGGGGCAGTATCTCAAGGCCTCTGAGGTCTGGCTAGGCCTAATGGCAGGAGGAGAAAGGGGGGGCAGTCTCAGAGCTGGCCAGCCTGAGACTAGCCTAGCAGTGGAAGGGGAAGAGCGAGCCCTGGGGGATTTGGATGTACCCTCAGGCAGGGAGAAGGGAAATGCTTTGGGAGGCTTTTGGCTATGCTGTTAAGGGGACTCTTTGTCACTGTGCTTGTAGCTCTCTGCAAAACACTCACTGCTTTTCCATTTAAATTTTCCATCACTTCTGCAATCCATGTGAGTGAGTCTCATTTTTCTTGCCCTGGTGGGAGGCAAGAGAGGATCTGCCTGGCCTCAAACCAGGACAAAATAATCAAAAGGAAGTCTCTTCTGACACAGAGACACTTCTGATAAGCATGTGCCCTACTGTTCCACACAGTTCAGCAAGGCACTTCAGCATATATTTCACTGAGAAAAACACCTTCTCCATGAACTAAAGAGAAGCTAAAAGAACCCCACCTGAGACCTACTGCTACTTACTATGTGGTCTGATGAAGACACCAAAAGTCAAGGCACATGGTCACAACATACACAGAATGTTCTGTACAAGGAATAAGTTTACTGCAAAGACCAACTGAAAAACACTGTAGAGTCTAAGCATGTGCTTTACCTTCACCTGCCAGGTGTCACAAAAGGGAATCTGTTACAACATTCAGTTCTCTTACCTTCTTCAGTGTCTGTGATCTGTTTGTCACTGACATATGCAGCTGCATACACCCTTTCACCCACAATGATATTGTTGGATTTAAGAGCTTTCACTGTTTGACTGACCTGGAGGAAAGCACAGAACGAGATGTCTGTATCAGTGTTGTTATGCACATGTTAATGCACTGACAAAGCTCTTGTAATTTTGTTTCAAGCATATAAAACACTCAAGTTATGGACTGTGGTGAAATTTAATACACATTTGTAATGACTAGCATATGAGCTCAAAAGACCCAGGGAAACTAGCATGTCTTTGAACAGGTTGCCCTGGCAACACAGCACCAGTTTGGCGGCACCCTACGATGGGCTGAGCTGCTGGGACGCAAGCGCCGCGGGTGGACAGGTGAGAAAGGCACCTGCTTGGGTGACAGAGGCACCAGAGCTCAGCTGGGCTGCAAAGGGAGTCCTGATGGGAATCAGGCATTGAGGATTTGACAGGGCACTGCTACACTGGATCTGACAGAGAGAGTAACTGGCAGAAGATGTTTCCAGCGAGGCAAAGAGGTATCTGTTCAAATATACCCATTCAGGAGTTCATTGCAGAACAGCTAGCCCCATGCTCCAGCCCTGCACAAAGCAGACCAGAGTCTGTGCTTCTGCTGACCAACTTAATGACAAGGGTTTCTTTTATCATGTGGAGCACACAACCTTTCTCTACAAAGGGGCACTATGGCAGGGGCACATAGAATCATAGAATAGAACAGAACAGAACAGAACAGAATAGAACAGAATAGAATAGAATAGAATAGACCAGACCAGGTTGGAAGAGACCTTCAAGATCATTGTGTCCAACCTATCATCCAGCACCA
Organism: Dryobates pubescens; assembly: GCF_014839835.1. NCBI lineage: Eukaryota > Metazoa > Chordata > Aves > Piciformes > Picidae > Dryobates > Dryobates pubescens. The sequence continues at coordinate 44,384,386 of NC_071618.1, read as the reverse complement.
CCTAATCAACTAAACCACGGCACCAAGCACCCCATCAAGCCTCCTCCTGAACACCTCCAGTGATGGTGACTCCACCACCTCCCTGGGCAGCACATTCCAATGGGGAATCACTCTCTCTGTGTAGAACTTCCTCCTAACCTCCAGCCTAAACCTCCAGAACAAGAGGACACAGTCTCAAGCTGTGCCAGGGGAGGTTTAGGTTGGATGTTAGGAAGAAGTTCTTCCCAGCAAGAGAGATTGGCCATTGGAATGTGCTGCCCAGGGAGGTGGTGGAGTCACCATCACTGGGGGTGTTTAGGGAGAGACTGGATGAGGCACTTGGTGCCATGGTTCAGTTGATTAGATGGTGCTGGGTGATAGGTTGGACTTGATGATCTCAAAGGTCACTTCCAACCTGGTTAATTCTATTCTACTCTAGTCCAATAAAAGAGTTGCAACAGTCAAAGCTCTCCTCTAGGCCACCTGTGAAGTGGATGAAGCAAAAGACAAGCCCCTTGCCTTAAACAAATCCTACCAACCATGGTGTTAAAGCTGAACTTTATCTTCTGCTGCTTCCACATGCTCCATGAACTCCTTTCATGCCAGCCTCATCGCAAAGAGAAATGTGACAAACTTGTCATTTCTCTAATGCCTCATCATCTTCCCAAAGGCAACTGCACTGTGACATCTGTCCTTCCTGGGAGGACACATACTTTCAGTTGTGGCACCCCACATGGTTCAAAAGTAGATATGGACAAGCTAGTAAGGACTTGCACCTTAAACATAAAGCAGGTTTGGAAGCAAAAGGGAAAGGTGATACCTTTTTCTTTAACCACTTCAGTGTCTTCTCTTGGCTGTATTTGTGGAACTTCTGACTGCCAATCTCTGAGAAAAAAACAAATTAAGAGGAAGAAAGTCATGACTGGCTTGGAGTGCATTTTCAATACATTTAAAAACCTTTGAAGTTGTAGATAGAGCATGAAAGTTAATTTGTGGCCTGCACATGTTTGGTATCAGGCAGTAAGCTTCAAAAATATTGGAAACGTGGAAAAATAAACAGACTGAGCTGGCAGGTCCCATTCTGAGGAACTTGACAGCATTTTAATTAGGCTGTAATCCAGCACAGCACAGATTTGATTTATTTATGTCTAATCTCAGGCTGCCTAAATTCACTGAGACCCTTCTCAAAGTCCATGTAGTTTGCCAAAAGCTGCCTGCCCTGCTGTCAGTAGGCTGGCCATTGGAACTACATAGTTTGCAAAAGAGAATGATGGTTCCATGCTTGCATGCTAAGCACTCAAGTTTTGGAAACATGGTTTCTGAAATCTTTACTTATTGAATTCCAGAACCTAGTGAGGGGCCAGGAGAGATGGTTAGTGAAGACAAATCATCCACCACTTTCAAACAACCCCTCTTCCTATGAGTTCTCCCCTCTCACTTCATAGCATGACTAGTCTAAGAAAGATGTTGAGTTGCTGGAGGGTGTCTGGAGAAGGGCAACAAAGCTGGGGAGGGGATTGGAGCACAGCCCTGTGAGGAGAGGCTGAGGGAGCTGGGGCTGCTTAGCCTGGAGAAGAGGAGGCTCAGGGGAGACCTTCTTGCTCTCTCCAACTCCCTGAAGGGAGGTTGTAGCCAGGTGGGGGTTGGTCTCTTCTCCCAGGCAATGAGGACCAGAACAAGAGGGCACAGTCTCAAGCTGTGCCAGAGGAGGTTTAGGCTGGAGGTTAGGAAGAAATTCTTCACAGCAAGAGAGATTGGCCATTGGGATGTGCTGCCCAGGGAGGTGGTGGAGTCACCATCCCTGGAGGTGTTTAGGAAGAGCCTGGATGAGGCACTTGGTGCCATGGTTTAGTTGATTAGATGGTGTTGGGTGATAAGTTGGACTTGATGATCTCAAAGGTCACTTCCAACCTGGTTAATTCTATTCTTTTCTATTTCTATTTCTATTTCTATTTCTATTTCTATTTCTATTTCTATTTCTATTTCTATTTCTATTTCTATTTCTATTTCTATTTCTATTTCTATTTCTATTTCTATTTCATTCCATTCCATTCCATTCCATTCCATTCCATTCCATTCCATTCTCCTATCCTGTCCTATCCTATCCTAAAGCAAATTTTTACTTCTATTTCCCTTTTGACTGAGTTTAAGATGGTGTCAAAAGAAAATACAGAATCCCCCTTGTGGGAGGAAGTTCCTAATTGATTTATGATTTACTGAGCAACAAAGTCAATGCTGTAAGAATCTCAGAAAGTGTATCCCCTGTGATAACCTGGCTATCACAAAAACTTGCTCTTCACATGTGATCAGCCAGGTGGAGATATGCAAGTTTACAATGCTGAGGCAAAGGAGAGAAAGAATGACAAAGCCTATGGAAATGTCAGTATAAAAATGCAGTGTTCACTCACAAAAGGCTACATTTTCAAACTGGAATGAAATGCCTAGTAAGATTTCACAGCAGATTTTAAAGCTCACTGTGTTTCAGGTTCTTTTCCTGACAGGTATTTCAGTTGGTTTTAATCTCTTGTATACCATTCCTCTAAATACCTACATCTGTTTCATGTCATTTTCTGATCCAGTGTCATATTCCAACACTCAGTTCACAGAGTTTCCTTCTCCTCTTGCAAACAACAATATATTATTTATGATTCCTTCAGCATTTCCTTCTTGGGGGTTTATCTTGGCTCTTTTGACTTGCATACAAATAGCTAACCATTATGTGCTCTTTGCCTGTGCACGGTAGGGGGGATGCAGAGGTCAAGCAAAGTTGTATACAGGATCACCTCTATCTCAGCAGTTGTAGAGGCCTAAACTGTAAAATTCTTCAGAGAAAGAAAGAAAGGAAAAAAGTCCACTTATTTTCACTTTGCTTCATGAAGTTGATGAGCTGCAGGTAAATAATTAGCTGTGACATTACTGGCAGCAGCTTGTAGGACTTAGAAGCTTGTAAGTGGCAGAAGCAGAAGATGGCAGAGATGCTCTGGATATAGAATAGAATGGAATAGAATGGAATGGAATAGAATAGAATGGAATGGAATGGAATGGAATGGAATGGAATAGAATAGAATAGAATAGAATAGAATAGAATAGAATAGAATAGAATAGAATAGACCAGGTTGGAAGAGAACTTCAAGATCATAGATTCCAACCTATCGCCCAACACCACCTAATCAACTAACCCATGGCACCAAGCACCCCATCAAGTCTCCTCCTGAACACCTCCAGTGATGGTGACTCCACCACCTCCCTGGGCAGCACATTCCAATGGGCAATCACTCTCTCTGTGTAGAACTTCCTCCTAACCTCCATCCTAAACCTCCCCTGGCACAGCCTGAGACTGTGTCCTCTTGTTCTGGTGCTGACTGCCTGGGAGAAGAGACCAACCTCTGCTTGTCTACAACCTCCCTTCAGGCAGTTGTAGAGAGCAAGAAGGTCTCCCCTGAGTCTCCTCTTCTGCAGGCTTCTCCAAAAGCTAACACGGTTTGGGTGCAAGTACAGTAAGTACAATTCATGGATGCCTCTCTTATCTAAGAAAGTTCAAGGAAGGGACATCCTTTGGCCACCATTCCCCAAGCCATGCTGAAAAGCAATCGTAGCCTGGATTCCCAGGCAGGCTCCCCCACACCAGCACGATTCAGAGTGACTCAGTTCAGGAAAGGAAACACAGAGCTGTGAAGCCATTCTCATTAAAACATGTGAAAAATAATTACACCAAAGCCTTCAGAGATCACTTTGTTTGAAAATATTTTGTGTGCTTGACAGCTTTGACTGCTAAGCTCCAGAAACTGACAGTACTTGGGACCTCTGCAGAATTAGAGTGAGTTATGAAAGTCACAAACTGCTGACAAAAGGATTCAGTACTGGAAGGGGGATGCACCACGTGCTGCACATTTGATATCGGTGAGAGTTAGCGACTGTGTTTGATAATTTGAGTATACATTGGAAAGCCTTTTGTTCCCTAATGTGTCTGGTGCCTATAAAACCGGCCTGAGACATCTGGAAAGGCTGGGCTTGAAAAATACAGATGGAATAGAAGTGGTTCTACAATTGAATAATATGCTCAGCGCTGGGGTAATCGCTGTGCAGACTTGGAAGTTTCCCTGATGTATTGTTGAGCAAACTGCCTAAAGCACATTTTAACATCCATTTTCTCAGTGTTTTCCATGACTCTGAAACCCTATGGCCCCCTCTTTCCTACCTTCTGGGAATACAAGCTTGGCAATATCACTCAGTCATTCTAATCAGGTAAGTTTTCTTGGCTCTTCATGTTAATCACATCAGACAAGATCACCGCGCAGCTTTTGCCTCGCAAAATGAAGCAGAGAGTAACGCTCTAGAACTGGAATTCATAACCCTTTCTTAAACCTTCTCTAATGTGCCTTCTATCTGATCTTGGAGTTCATTATTGGAGTTTATTATTGGAGTTATTTAGAAGCAGATGTTGGTCAGTTAGAGGGTAGAAGAGCTCTGCAGAGGGACCTTGACTGACTGGACAGATGGGCAGAGTCCAACAGGATGGCATTCAACAAGTCCAAGTGCCAGGTGCTGCACTTTGGCCACAACAACCCCATGCAGAGCTACAGGCTGGGGTCAGAGTGGCTGGAGAGCTCCCAAACAGAGAGGGACCTGGGGGTGCTGATTGACAGCCATGAGCCAGTAGTGTGCCCAGGTGGCCAAGAAGGCCAAGGGCATCCTGGCCTGCATTAGGAACAGTGTGGCCAGCAGGAGCAGGGAGGTCATTCTGCCCCTGGACTCTGCATTGGTTAGGCCACACCTTGAGTCCTGTGTCCAGTTCTGGGCCACTCAGTTTAGGAAGGACATCAAGACACTTGAATGTGTCCAGCGAAGGGCAACAAGGCTGGGGAGAGGCCTTGAGCACAGCCCTGTGAGGAGAGGCTGAGGGAGCTGGGGTTGCTTAGCCTGGAGAAGAGGAGGCTCAGGGAAGACCTTCTTGCTCTCTCCAACTCCCTGAAGGGAGGTTGTAGCCAGGTGGGGGTTGGTCTCTTCTCCCAGGCAACCAGCACCAGAACAAGGGGACACAGTCTCAAGCTGTGCCAGGGGAAGTTTAGGCTGGAGGTGAGGAGAAAGTTCTTAATGGAGAGAGTCATTTGTCATTGGGATGTGCTGCCCAGGGAGGTGGTGGAGTCACCATCCCTGGAGGTGTTCAAGAGGGGATTGGATGTGGCACTTGGTGCCGTGGTCTAGTCATGAGGTCTGTGGTGACAGGTTGGACTCGATGATCTTTGAGGTCTCTTCCAACCTTGGTGATACTGTGATTAGCAAACAACCTGCCTCACCCAGATTTAGTGAGCTGTAACACAGCTTTTCCCCAACTACTAAAACAGGTAACTGGGAATTGAATCCAGCTAAATGAATTTTCAGTGCCCTTCAACACTGAGGCCAGGGAAAGTGGACTTTATGCTAATTCATTAAGTGTAACTGTGAGCACCCTAGGGTAAGAATTTGTTAGACAGATGTTAAATGCCTTAAGACTAAATCAAGAGTGAAATAATTATGTTGTTAAGGTCTGTCAAACAGATCAGAGCTGCAGAAGACAACACAACAGGTATTTCTTGTCTTAAAGCTCTGCTCATTAAATGAGAAAGGCTACAAAGTGGACACCAGGCCTCAGAGCTAGAAAACAGTAACCTAGCTGTAACACTGGTATTTTTATAAGTGATCAAAGACATGAGCATATGAAACACACAGAAGTGCATTGAACAGAAGGGTGGTCTGTGCATGACAGGCAAGCAAGCACCAATGTGCTTGCTGCACAACAGTATGCTTGGTATTCTGAAAAGAAAAACAAGAAAGCCTAAGCAGAAGACCCACTGTTACTTGCAACCCAACCCAAATCTCAACTAGAAGCAGCAGGTACATAGAATCATAGAACCAACAAGGTTGGAAAAGACCTCAGAAATCATCATTCCAACCTGTCACCCAAGACCTCCTGCCTACTAGACCATGGCACCAAGTGCCACGTCCAATCCCCTTTTGAACACCTCCATGCCTAGGGACTCCCAAGAACAGCACATACAGCTGTGCACATGTGTAAAGCTTTACATTACAAAAGTAACTTTTATCTCACATTTCAAAACAAAGCCAGGAAGTGAAGCTAGCTTTAGCAGCTAATACCATTTGCTGGCAGCATGACACAAACCGAGAGGTATACATAAGACATTGAGTACTGTGTCCAGTTCTGGGCTCCCCAGCTCCAGAGGCACAAGGAAGAACCACAGAGAGTACAACAGAGGGCCATGAAGGGGGACTGGAGCACCTCTCTTACAAGGAGAAGTTGAGAGACCTGGGGCTGTTTAGGCTGGAAACGAGAAGACTAAGAGGGGATTGTATCAATGCTTTAAGTATCTAAAGGATGGAGGTCACGAGGGTGGGACTGGGTTCTTTTCAGTAGTGGCCAGTGATAGGTCAGGGGGCAACAAGTACAAACTAGAACACAGGAGACTTCATTTAGGGAGAAATTTCTTTACTTTGAGGGTGATGGAACACTGGAACAGGATGCCCTGAGATGTTATGGAGGCTCCTTCTCTGGAGACTTTCAAAACCTGCCTGGACAAGCTCCTGGGCAAGCTGATCTAAGCCTACCTGCATTAGCAGTGTTGGACAAGATGATCTCTAGAGGTCATTTCCAACCCTACCATTCTATGATTATTAAAAACACCCATGCAACTTCACTGCTGTTTCACAGACTGCACTTTATCAGAGGATGCTGATGGATGACAACTGCAAACAAAACTTCAGAATGGATGCAGAGGTTAGACCAAGATTTAAGACCCTGTTTATAGCAAGTTTATAAATCCTTCTTTTGCTGTTAAGAAGGGGACATGAATACTGGCCAAAGGTGACCAAATACTGACCAAGAGCAAGCCTTCAGAAAAATAATCTAGACTGTGTCCTACATTTCTACATTCTCAGTTTGAGACTCAACTTCTGAGATAGGTGCACAGAAGTTTGGCACCCCCTCACACCCCAGCTCCTTAGCCAGTGTTAGACAAGTTGCAAGGCACAGCAACTGCCTGAAAACTTAGTAGGAGTTTACACTGGAACTTAAGTCAGTAATCCAGCTCTGATCAGTTTATCACTTGTATGGCACCTAGCAACAAGACTGCACAAGTGTTAGTGCAGAGTTACAGCAGGTAATCTGAGATCCACACACTGCTATTCACCACACCACATTGACAACTTCTACACCTAAGCTTCTGTTTCTAAAGCAGTACCTTGGGTGTTGGTTAAGTAAAAACCTGATATTTAGATCTGCCTTTCAATCAACTGAGACTGACAAATGCAGTCTTTTTATTCCCCCTCAGCCCATTTTTTTTCACCTTTTTCTTCTGTTACATGATGTATGTGCTGCTGAACATCTGCACACTTCAGCAGCAAGAGGCAGTTAGGGTATTCAGAGTCTAGCACAACTTGATCGAGTGGCTGGAACTTTCCTTGCTGCTGAAAATACATACAAGGGATTACAAAAGCATTATTAGAATGGTAAAAGATACATACACACCACACACACAGAGAAATATACATGCATGCAATGGTTTAAAACTGTAAAATTAGGACTTCAAGATTGTACTTTGAATGGCAACACCTAATACACTCAGAAACTGATTACAAAGCAAGCTGTGAATGTTTATTTCAAACCAGTAAACACCTGCAAAATGCTGAACTCCTCAAATCCTGCACTTAAAAGTACAAACAGAAAACAAGAGCAGAAAATAATGTGAAGTACAGTGGGGCTTTTGGGAAAAAAGCTCTGGGCAGCCTGATCTAGTGTGGGGTGTCCCTGCCCAGGGCAGGGAGGTTGGAACTAGATGATCCTTGTGGTCCTTTCCAACCCTAACTGATACACAATGATACTAAGATGACATAAGACACAGTAGTCCATGTGTGCCAACAGTGTTTTAGACCAAAACTTGTTGGGTTAGACCCAGTGTCATACCTTCCATTCAAATTTTGCTTTTCCTTTCATAAAATAAATCTCCAAGGAGGAGGGCAAGCCTCTGGAACAGAATATTAACCTTTCACCTCTGCAAAGTCATTCCAGTTTGGCCAGGGGATGTATAGAAAGTGATTTTGGCCCAACTTAAAACAGTCCCACACATGACAAACCATCAAACAAACGTTGCTGTTGCCAAACAATGCAATTGCTCAGCCCAGTCTGGCACAGCTGGCAGTCTTCCCCTTTGGAAAGATCTTCTCACTCATCCATACAAAGAAACAGGGAGCTCTCCGTCCTCAGAGTGCACGATCTCAAGAGCTGAAGCTGCAGTTATTATACTGCTCAGCATGGCAAAACTCCACTTGAGTATACAGCTTTCATTATTAATTAATCCATTCTCTAGAGAGTCAGACACTTAATAGAATTAACTGTCCATTGCTAAAACACAGTGAAACCTTTTTTCTCCCCAAAAAGAAAAGGCCCAGTAGCAGTTGCAAAAAGGTTGTAGGATGCAGAAATAAAGCTGCAACAAACTGGGTCCTACAGATAACTTACCTGCACAAATCTGCTTACATCTCCAAGCAAGAGCCACATATTCAGAGGAAGAGAGATTGGCCATTGGAATGTGCTGCCCAGGGAGGTGGTGGAGTCACCATCCCTGGAGGTGCTTAGGAAGAGCCTGGATGAGGCACTTGGTGCCATGGTTTAGTTGATCAGATGGTGCTGGGTGATAGGTTGGGCTTGATGATCTTAAAGGTCTTTTCCAACCTGATCTACTCTATTCTATTCTATTCCTTCAAGTTCAAACAGCAAGGGGAATGTTTCTTCTTCCTTCCCCATAGCATCCAAATTCTTTTCTCTTTGTTTTTATTTCCCAAAATGACTGATGCCCTGATGTCTCAGGAAAGGCACCAGTCCCTTCTACTCTGATGACATCTCATCATTTGAAATTCAATAGCTCTGGGATAGGCTCTCACAAAAGGACAAAAGAAACTCCCTGCTTCTCTTAAAAAAGGAGGTGATTAAGGGTTTGCTGGGACTGCAGGCTGACTTCTGCAATAGACAGTACTGACCAAAAACACTGTGCAACGAGAATGCTTCTAGGGAGAATCTATCCAGGGTGTGAATGCAAATTGACTTTCCATTATTCTGAAAGCTCCTCTTTCTAAAATGGACATGTGCAGAAAATGAGGCAGGAATAAAGCTGTCTTCTGAGATGTCCAGCGGAAAAACAAAGCAGGCTTACCTCCTTGTCTGCCTCGATGAGGTAGTAAAGTATCAGGAATAAGGGATCCATCGGTGTAACAAACAGCAGGCGCCCATCTAAGTGACACAGAGGTAAGAGCAAACTTACTACCAAGAGGTGCAACACATTGGCTTTTTTTTCCCCAGTATGTTTTTCAGCAGGATGGGCAAGAAAAGATATTTTTTCCCCAGTATGTATAGCAATATTTTAAGAAGAGGAGCAGGAAAATAGTATTTGTGGGTTTATTTTAAACCTATCAAGAGAACTCCACTCTCAATCCGAAGTGCAAGCTTCACTGCAGGCCTGCTGGCTTCAAGCACTCTTAGTTTAGCCTTTTCCTGGACTGCACTAAGAGCAGGAAAATGGAAGCTGCCCTCTATTGGCAGATTTGGGTCTAACAGAAACTTGTTTCAGGCTACCAGATCAATCCAGCATACTTCATCTCATACACTGGACAAGGCAACACTCTCCTGGCAGAAGAGGTAGGCAATGCAAGGAAACAATTTCAAGAGGCAGCTAATTTAGACCCCCACCTCAAAAAATATGTGTGTTGTATTGAAAGGAAGAACTTGGTCTCCCATTGAAACAGACACCTCTGCCCATCTGGAGCTCCTTGCAGGACAATGGTTTAGCCAGGCTTTCGCATAATTGTCGATGATTGGAAACGATGTTAACATCAAGGACATTCACTAATGAGAACAAATAATTGACGACAATTTAACATTCATTAGCAAACCAAAAGCAAATAATGGGTGTGCTTGTTTTAAATCACAGGATTAAGGTAACAAAAGACGGCCCTAAGACTAACAAAAGATGGGGTGGGAAGGCCGTGGTTTGGACAAAGCTGATGCCCAGTCTAACATCAGTGTTACAAACGTGATGCACTGTGTGAGGCAAAGCAAGCACCAGGATTACTTACAAACAAGAAAGCTTTGATAATAAAACTGGACAGGAAAACAACCCACTAGCCACTTCTCAAAGCTTCTGTTTAAACGCTTCTCAGTGTACCTCCAGGAGGAGACACTTCTGTTTGTTTTCAAGAGTTCAGACTCACTGTCAGTGCATAAAGACCTCTGCCCTCCCCTGCAGATAACCAAGGAATTTGCTTTAACTGCAAGCACGGTTTTTCTGTGGTGTTCTTCCCCTGACCACTTCACAGATGCAGCAGCCCTAATATTCAGGAACACCTTTCCACCACCACCCCTACCTTTTAAAGGAAACTGAGGTGATGATTCCTTAAGGCAAAATACAGGTTAGAATGGAATGGGAGAATACAATGCCGACATTATTGTGAGCAGACCTGGTGTTCTGGCTCACCCCCAGATGGAGCAAGGACAAGTTCACAGACATACTGCTTGCATTGCTGTTGCACCTGCAGAGGATGTTTAAAAGTTAACACACACTTTGGGATATTACTGTTTAAGAATGCATATATCTGGTGGAGTTGCTCTTATTTATGACAATAAATGGGTCTTTTTTTCCAGTTAAAAGACACAAAAGAAGTGTATCTCCACATTCTGAATCAATACTTATTGTCTGGTCTATAGATATGCCAGGAGAGAAACACTACCCCAATGACATCCTCATTTAAAGCTGTCACAAGCAGTTAGGTTAAGTTTTCTCCTCATTTTCAGAAAAGTGAGCTTGGCTCAGAGAATGAGTGGGAAGGTACAGATGAGCTCACTTCAGGCAAACACTGAAATACTCAGAGAGCAGGCCCATCCTGATGCCCCAGCACTCACACAGGGGACTAGTTAGTAGGTTAGTAGGTCAAAAGAGGTTCTCCTCCCCCTCTGCCCTGGTGCATTGGAATACTGTGTCCAGTTCTGGGCCCCTCACTTCAAGAAGGACCTCAGGGAACTGCTTGGAAGAGTCCAGCACAAGAGCCACAAAAATGATTAAGGGAGTGGAACATCTTCCTTACGAGGAGAGACTGAGGGAGCTGGGGTTCATCAGCTTGGAGAGGAGGAGACTGAGAGGTGACCTCATTAATGTTTATAGATATGTGCAGGGTGAGTGCTGAGAGGCTGGAGCCAGGCTCTGCTCAGCGATGCCCAGGGACAGGACAAGGGGCAAGGGGTGGAAGCTGAGGCGTAGGAAGTTCCATGGAAAGATGAGGAAACATGTTTTCCCTGTGAGGGTGGCAGAACACTGGCACAGGCTGCCCAGGAGGGTTGTGGAGTCTCTCTCTCTGGAGATATTCAAAGCCCACCTGAATGCATTCCCATGTGATCTGGTATTGGTGATCCTGCTCTAGCAGGGGGGTTGGACTGGATGATCTTTCAAGCCCTTGACTGTGATTCTGTGACTACAGAAGTAACTAAAAGCAAGCATTCCAGTGCTTAGAGTGCCAACACATCACTCTGCTTAGCTAGTTACGGCCTTCTAGCCCTTTTTTCCCTCTGACAGGTTAACATATACTTTACTCACACTGAGGACTTGCTGGTCTGATTGACAAGGCAAGCTAAGTTTCAGTTTAAATACAATTGAATTACTCCCCTCCCTGTCCCTCAAAGACAAATGAACATCTGTCTAATTGAGACTGCCAAAGGCAGCCTTTTAAAGAGAGACCACAAAGCCCCCAGCCCTGGTTAAATCCAGATGGCAAATGAGTGTGTCAGAAGGTGGGGATGTGATGAAGCATGCCTCAAACAACTAGGAAAAACACCTGTAAGTTTACTAGAATAGAGAGGGAAGGCCTGAGTATGAATGTTATTTACAGCTGGGGGAAGGATACATTATATTACTCACCTTGTTGAACAGTCTGACCTATAAACCAGGAATGATATTCCTCATGAAAAGCTTTTACTTCAAACAGCTGCTGTGCACCACTGTTGAATAAGTAAAGGGTTGCTTCCCCTGTTGAAAAGAAATCTGGTTTGTGTTTGTAAGCTTTCACAAAAATCAAAAGAATATCCAATACATCTGAAGAATGTGCCTTATATACATACAGACACACAAACATACACACATTCTACATAAACTCACTACAAAGAAAGCTCAGACACAGAAAACTATTGTATGCAGATGTTCATTCACCAGCTCCATAAACCAAACTGAATTTGAACCAATAAATAAGATGTGTGAATAGCTCATCTTACAACACAAAGCCTTTGATCAAAACCCAAATCAAAATCACTAAAGAAATCAGCTTTTGTATGCACTGAAGGGGGAAGGTGGAAAACAAGAAGAATCCTTCTCTTTCTGTCCTGTTTGTCTCCAAGATACAAGACTCTGGCTTAGGGGAACAACCTTTTCAAACCTTCAAGTGCTAATGTAAAACAATGTTCTTTGGCACATCAAAATGGATTGCAAATGATTCAGTATGGGTAGACAAATAAGATGAAGAAGGAAGCTAGAGGATCTGCTTTGAAGTGCCCATCAGAATCTTGTCCATTTGGAAAGGGAAGCTTTGTTTCAGGCCACCCTGTAGCACAGTTCTGCCATGTCCCATTAGTGTTTCTGGGCTACAACGAAAGGGTGATGACTATGCTGTAAACAGGATTGCCACTTTCCACACCTAAACTGGGAAGCTGCCAGAACTCAAAGAGGGGCCACTAAAATTTGGTCAGCTGAGTCTGGGCAGGGCTGTGCCTGTCTTGGTTATGGATCCATCTTCAAGAGACAAGAGCAACTACAAGATGGCAGTCCTGCATAACCAGGTTCTCAGTCTGCAGAGGTCCCTAGGAGCAGAGGCAGGGCAGATAAAATGGGCAGACCCATCTCTTCCCTAAGGTCACTGATAATGCATTTTCTTCCCCTTTATCCAAATGGTTGAGCAGATTTTTAACCTCGCCTAAGGATGTAACTTCAGTTCTCTGATTATTTTTCTTTTGGGAAAGGGAGGAGTGAGTAGATGTAGAGGGGGAGCAGAGGTCTCAATCATTACTGTGTGCTACTCAGCAAGGGTCTGCACCCTATTTTGGTAAGCACCAGATGTCAAACTACTCACAGAAGTGCTCACTCAACAACATAAAACTCCTACCAGTGAGCACATTGGACAAATGTGGTGTTGAGCCACAGAATCTTGGGAAAGGGACTGTTCCTATTGTCAAACTCCAGCTCCTTAATGTATTTGCTTATGTTTAAAGGATAGTCACCACAGGGTCCCAACAGTGACCTTAGACAGAACGTCTTGGGGGATGGACAAAGAACCTAGGCAGATCTGCTCACAACTTTACCACTTCAATTAGTTGCTCAAGTGTTATGGTATGGTTATTCCCCTTCTTTCAGCTCAGCACTTTGGAAAATGCTTCTTGTGGTACTTACAAACTGCCAGCTGAACTCCAGTTTATAGCCTTTGTAAGGGATAGAAATTCTGTCCTTTTTACCTGTCTATAAAAAGGACCATGCATGCTTTTATTTAATAAAGTGGTTAGTGTGAATTCTATAATGTGCTGAGTCCTTCAGTGCATATTTATATGGTATCTGGCATCAACAATTCATCTGTTAGACTCAAAAGTAAGGAAAATACATTAATAGGGTGTTCTCAGTTCTTCCATTTTCAGACCTTATAATAGGCTACATAACTGAAAGTTTATGCAGCTCTATAAATAAGCTCCTGTAAATTCTTAGGGAACACACCCAAGCAATCATTGTACTTTTGGTTTTCCCCAGAAACCTCTCCCCAGGCTTCAGATTCTACGAGGTAAACAGATCTCTTCTGTCACAGAAAAAGGCAAGCACCAGCTGCACTTTTAAAAACATAACAGATTAGAAAGCTTTGCTGTGTTGTGACATGAAAAGATACCTGAAGAGTTGGGTTACAAACATATAGAAGCATGAGGGATGAATTTCCAAACAAAACCTATCTATGGAAATCAAATCTGTAGAAAACAAATCTACAGAAAACAAATTGACTAAGAAAAAGAAAAAAAACCCACAGCATGAACAACATTTTTCAAACAAAACATCTTAACCCTAACAAAGGGCAGAAGCCAAGGGCAGGAGATTGAACACATCCAAGTGCCGGGTTCTGCACATTGGCCACAGCAACTCCATGCAGTGCTGGGGTCAGAGTGGCTGGAGAGCAGCCAGGCAGAGAGGGACCTGGGGGTGATGGCTGATAGTAGGCTGAACATGAGCCTGCAGTGTGCCCAGGCAGCCAGGAGGGCCAATGGCATCCTGGCCTGCATCAGAACAGTGTGGCCAGCAGGAGCAGGGAGGTCATTCTGCCCCTGTACACTGCACTGGTTAGGGCACGCCTTGAGTCCTGTGTCCAGTTCTGGGCTCCTCAGTTTAGGAAGGATGTTGACTTGCTGGAGCGTGTCCAGAGAAGGGCAACAAAGTTGGTGAGGGGCTTGGAACACAGCCCTGTGAGGAGAGGCTGAGGGAGCTGGGGTTGCTTAGCCTGGAGAGGAGGAGACTCAGAGGAGACCTCATTGCTCTCTACAACTACCTTAAGGGAGGTTGCAGACAGGAGGGGGTTGGTCTCATCTCCCAGGCAATCAGCACCAGAACAAGAGGACACAGTCTCAGGCTGCACCAGGGGAGGTTTAGGCTGGAGGTTAGGAGGAAGTTTTACACAGAGAGAGTGATTGCCCATTAGAATGGGCTGCTCAGGGAGGTGGTGGAGTCACCATCACTGGAGGTGTTCAGGAGGAGACTTGACAGGGTGTTTGGTTGCATGGTTTAGTTGATTAGGTGGTGTTGGATGATAGGTTGGACACAATGATCTTGAAAGTCTCTTCCAACCTGGTCTCATCTTGTTCTCTTCTCTTCTCTTCTCTTCTCTTCTCTTCTCTTCTCTTCTCTTCTCTTCTCTTCTCTTCTCTTCTCTTCTCTTCTCTTCTCTTCTCTTCTCTTCTCTTCTCTTCTCTTCTCTTCTCTTCTCTTCTCGTCTCTTCTCTCTTCTCTTCTCTTCTCTTCTCTTCTCTTCTCTTCTCTTCTCTTCTCTTCTCTTCTCTTCTCTTCTCTTCTCTTCTCTTGTCTTCTCTTCTCTTCTCTTTTCTTTGCTTTTCTTCTCTTGGCTTACTGCACTTTTCTGTTGCAGTATCTCATACTCCAGTTTTCACATCACTCACGTAATAACAACATGTCCTTGTCAAAAGGAACAATCTAACCAGAGGAAAGTAACTGTAGGATGGTGGTGTCATTGTATTGCCTGTGCTTGCTGGCCTGCCCAATGCATTTTGAATTCACATATTAACAAGAAAAGAGACACCACTACTTGGACCAGGGAAGGAAGAAAATCAGATTTAAAAATGAGAAGAGACTCAAAAAGCTTGGTGAGTATAACTGAACCACTGCTGTTGATTTTATAGCATAACATGAATGCCATGAAGCCTGGATGTGAATTAGAAAAAAGCCCAGGCTCAACACCCAACACTAATGCACTTAAAACCAGCACTTAAATGCCACTCCTTTCTTGTGCTGCCAATATTCCTGTCCAATAAACACTTTGACCAATTAAAATCATACAACAAACCCTAAATGCACAGCACTAACTACCTGGCACCAGCAGCAGGATCTCTGGCACATTAAGACTTACACTATCATCGTTATTTCAGCTTGAAAAATATGACTATTTTGGAGGTGGAGGGAATGAAGCAGAACACTGACAGGGGCAGGTCACAGCCCCACAACTTGCCTGTGCTTGGGTTGCGCAGTTTGGTAAACAAAGGTTCGCTCTCAGGTGTTTTAGGCAGGTCGGTAGCAGCCTCTGTAGGGGGAGAGGAAAAAAGTTATGAACTTGTAAACTGAGAAGCAATTCATGCTCTGCAATGCTTCTTCAGGACACCTAGAATCAACAGGACTGACAGTAGCTGAAAACTCAAGTATCTTCTACCTAAAATTTATGTCTCAGCCCAAATTCATCCAATTTGACCAAGGAACCTAAAGGACGATTTCAGACTGCCTGGCACTCCCTCTCTGCCACAGAAAAGATATGGTTGGGATGATTTACATTCTGAAAACCACTTCCCTCTAGAAAGCCTCAGGCAAGTTTGACATCTCAGTTAAGCAAGATGAACTGTTGCCCTGATTAGTCATAAAGGCAATGAGAAGGCTTTGCTAAGTTGGGAAAGGTATCATGTGGACATTAAAAAGCTGCAAGTGTGAAGTATTTGTGAAACAGTGGTCCTCATGTGCAGGAATAGGGGGCAGTTGTTTTCTGAGTGGGTGTTACTTCCATGAAAAACATGCACACTTGTTTATCTGTTATTTATACTCTTGAAAAATAAAGAGTGCACTCAATGCTTCCCACAGGAAAAAGAGGCTGAAAGAATACAGCACCTCTGGCTTAAGCCTCTGACAGTTGTTTCTCTTTTCCCTGCCTTTATGCAAAGAAGACAAGAAGGCTTACACAAGAGCATGATGATTTCTGTGATTTGCTTTTTAAACACAACAAAACAAACCAGAAAGGCAACAGTTCCCACAAGGGTGCTGATTCAAGTCTGAAAAAGCCCCATCTATAAGGATCCTCAGTTAATTATGCTCTATGCAAGTTCTCTTTGTAGGGAAAGTCTAACTTTTATTTATGAAAACAACTTCCCACATCTGAGTGAAGAGCAACATGACAGCATCATCTTTCTTAGCTTGCACACTGCCAGTTCTGTCCCAATTCCTTTCACATAGGCATTCATCAGAGCAAGGATAATTACTAAAGCACTTCACATACATAAGCAGTATCCAGACCTCAGAGAATGGACTGACAGGGATCAGGCTGACTTTTGCATTATGGTGCTGCTGAGGAAAGCAGAGAAGAGCAGCAGCAGCAGCTTGCAGAGCTATTCTTCTGTTGGAAGAAACAGAAGTGCCACATTGTCCTTCCTCTTTCAGTAGCATCCAGCAGGTTTGCAGAGAAGAACATAGCACAGCTCTTTTCTATGGAAAACAGGGAAGTAGGAACTGACCAAAATAGCTGCTCTTGACTCTGGCTGACAGCCTGCCCCCAACACATCTGGAAAGAACAGGTGGACTTCTCACAGGCTGTTTACTGGAACCTCAGTGGCAAAAAAACCAATAGCCCCAAGTAATCCTCATCTTTCACATTCACTCATGGTTATTCACTTGTGTCACAAACACAAACTCCCCAGAGAAAGATCTAAACTGGGCTGTTTTAAGCAAGTGTGTTTCGTGAGAAGGTGCTGGAGGATGGTTCTTAGAGTGGGTCAGAGAATTTAGAGTAATTTTCTTACCCTGAATTTTTAGCTGAGTCTTCAGGTGGCTTGAAAAAGTGCTTTAGAATGTTTCAATCTAAGTTGAAGGGTTTTAATGGAAGAGCTCCACACTCGCTAGCCAGACTTGCTTCACGTGCTGCTACATGAACACACACGGCTGGGAAGCTACATTTGCCCTGGCAAAGGCAAACTTCACATCTCTAGAGCTGTGCATATTTCAGCTCTTGAGCAGGGTTTAACAGGAGTGTATTTTCTGTTACTTTTCACTTTTTACAACACTACAGTGATTAATGACAGTGAAAGCAACACACTGCATGTGTTTACTTTGACGTGCTTCACACGAACATGTTTAAAGATACACACTAAAGGGGAGCTTCACAATCTGAAACAAAAAGCAAAACAAAACACTAAACAAAATTAAACAAAAAAAACAAAGGAACTTTTTAGCTCTCAGTTGCTCTGCTTTTTTCATGCACAGATTTATGAACACTGGGAATAAGTCCAGCTGAGCCTTGCACTGCATCTTGTGCAACATGAACAATTAGGTGGATAGTCCTTCCTAATGCAGTTGTTTTTAAAGGAAGTTCACACCTTCAATCAGTTGGCATGTTATTTTCCTAACCTTCTAGTAACACACTTACACCTCCATGTAGGTGTAATAAACCCAAGGGATGCAGTGTGCCATCCCCTCCTCATCCTCTGCCTTTCTGACTCAGATAACTGCTCTCCCTACGCTATCCTAGGCTCAGCACCCACTGCTCTGCCCCTCCGTATACATAGCCTGGCTGTGCAGCTGCCTTGGCTCTCTCCTGTGTTAAAAGAAGCACAGCTCTGTCCATTTAGTTCTTTGATCCTCCCCAGGCTCTGTGAGGTTCATCCCAGGACAGTAACAAACTCATCCTAATGAACAGTCTGAGTTGCAGCCTTCAGTCCCAGTATCTCATGCCCAGAGAGGTGGTCAAGGCCCTATCCCTGGAGATACACAAGGTCAGGCTCGACAAGGCTATGAGCAACTCGATCTAGTGGAGAATGTCCCTGCTCACTCTAGTGGGGTTGGACTAGATGACCTTTGGAGGTCCCTTCTAACCCAAACCATTCTATGATGGGATCTGACTATAAATCACATTCTCCACACAGCTGCCACAGAAGATGGTTTACCAGAAGGGGAGCACACATGCACAAAGACACAAGAAAAGAAAGAGTGGGCAAAGGAAGTTGTTGTTTCATAGAATAGAATAGAATAGAATAGAATAGAATAGAATAGAATAGAATAGACCTTTGACCTTCAGTTTCCTCAAAATACAGGCAACATCTCTCCATTTCCAGGGGTATCTGAAACACATTTCTGTTGCAGATGTGCTCTACTAGATGTCAAGTTGGCAGACAGAGAGGCAACCAGGAGAATGCCTGCTTGGAAAACTGAGTGCAGTACTGATGTTGGTTTAGAGGTGAAGAAGGCTCTATTTATCGGAATTTAAACACTTCATGCCTAGGAAAATGCTGAGCAAGGGATTTTTGAAGTTAGATGTCCAAATCTAACTAGTGTGTGTTCTGGCCTTTAGCCAGGAAAGGTAATTGGATTTCTTTAATGTCATTACATTTATCAGTCCCTGTATTTGGGCAAGGATCTCTTACAGCAAAATAAATAAAGGCTTTTTAAAGAGCAGGACTGTAGCAATTTTTCTTGCAAATCTGAGTTAAACTAAGCCCTTTCAGTTTTTTTAAACTTGTTTTTTAAAGATTCACATCCAGATAAGAAATAATCTTAAAGAAAACAAGCAGACAAAATAGACATTATAGGAAGAGGGGTTTTTTTCTTAAATTCTAAAGCAAAACATCAGGGGATTGCCACTATGCTTACTACAACAGTTTCCACAGCTCAGCCCTGAGCTTGTTCATCTACAAGAAAAACAACTGAGGAGGGAAGACCTTTCTGACTAAATATTGTACTTTTTAATCAACTGTCTTGCAGCTGTTAAGCTGCAAGTTACACACAATTAGCACAGTTCAGCTTCCTAACAGATGTGCCAGTACAGCATGCTATGCTCATAGCACAACATTCACTCCAAGGATACAAAAAAACTGGCCACAGAAGGGCTTGATTAATCCCAAAGAGGCATCTCAAGAAGCAAGCCACTCTCTAAACTGCCAGGAAGACAGATGACTGGCACTTGCAGGAGGCAGTTGAATCCACCTAAAGCCTAAAACCACCTTTATCATTCCCTGCAAGTACTCCCTGAAGGGAGGTTGTAGCCAGGTGGGGGTTGGTCTCTTCTCCCAGGTAACCAGCACCAGAACAGAGGACACAGTCTCAAGCTGTGCCAGGGGAGGTTTAGGCTGGATGTTAGGAAGAAATTCTTCCCAGCAAGAGAGATTGGCCATTGGAATGTGCTGCCCAGGGAGGTGGTGGAGTCACCATCCCTGGAGGTGTTTAAGAAGAGCCTGGATGAGGCACTTGCTGCCATGGTTGAGTTGATTAGATGGTGTTGGGTGATAGGTTGGACTTGATGATCTCTAAGGTCTTTTCCAACCTCGTTAATTCTATTCCATTCTATCCTTTCTATCCTATCCTATCCTATCCTATCCTATCCTATCCTATCCTATCCTATCCTATCCTATCCTATCCCTAGTCTATTTCTAATTCTATTCTATTCTAATTTCTATTCTCTTTCTATTCTCTTTCTACTCTATTCTATATGTCTTTATGTCCATTGCATTTACAGATGTCTCCAGCAATGCATAACGAATCCAGATGCAGTACTGCTACAGCTATAGCAGAGGAGGAAGTTCTGAGGTGAGCACAGTGCAGGACAATTAAATGCCAATACTGGGCTGGTAAGTATGCCTACTTTGCTTAAGTTACAGTCTACTCTTCATTCACTACTAACCAAATCACACAAAATCCATCTGAAAATGTGAGTGATATATACATCAGTTGCACTGAAGTCTACATGGAACCTCAGAATCCTGAAGCTGAGTTAAAGAAACTATCAAAGCTTAAACAAAGCTTTCCATTACAGCAAAGGAAAAAAGCCTGTCAGATTCTGTGTAGGTTCAGACATATGGCCAGGCAAATTCTATAAAACACATAAACAAAACTAAGTGAAAATGAACTAGCTATCAGAGGATTTCTGACAATTATTTCTTCTACAACACACAGATATAGAATAGAATAGAGTAGAATAGAATAAACCAGATTGGAAGAGACCTTCAAGATCATTGTGTCCAACCTATCATCCAGCACTACCTAATCAACTAAACCATGCAACCAAGTACCTCATCCAGTCTCCTCCTGAACACCTCCAGTGATGGTGACTCCACCACCTCCCTGGGCAGCACATTCCAATGGGCAATCACTCTCTCTGTGTAGAACTTCTTCCTAACATCCAGCTTAAACCTCCCCTGGTGCAGCTTGAGACTGTGTCCTCTTGTTCTGCTGCTGGTTGCCTGGTAGAAGAGACCAACCTTTGCCTGTCTACAACCTCCTTTCAGGTAGTTGTAGAGAGCGGTAAGGTCACCCCTGAATCTCCCCTTCTCCAGGCTAAGCAACCAAAATGTCTTCCACAACACACAGATATGAGGCACTAATGAATTTGGCTATTACAAAAACTGTGCCAGCTTGCACAGTAACATGAATAAATTGGAAAAAGAACATAAAACTCCCACCAAGATCTATGAAATTGTTATGGATGATGCAAGGTCTATTCAGCTCTAAAAAAGAAAACCCCAAACCCTTACAGAGCACTATATTTCACAGACTAATATCAAGTTATATGGAATTCCCATGCAAAAAGCTGTCAGCCAAGCAGGCAAAAAAGCTGTAAATATCTGTCAATTGCGTAAGGGGAAAAAGCCCTCCGAGAGCCCCAATTTCCCTCCCGCCACCGCCCCGCGAGCCCCAGGATTATTTGAAAGTCTGGAAATATAAAGATTTCATTTAAAAACAGATATTAAACTCTGAGTCAGCTACACAAGTCTTTTCCATTCCCTCCTTGACTTCTAACCATGCATGAAAGGTGTGTCGGATGGAGACATTATGAGGAAGCCCATTAAAGGGGCATTTTATGGAAGGCTTTAAACTACGTAACCAAAGGGTGCAGATATGTCAGATTTTAATAACTGTTTTATTTATGTTATTTTTAGAAGCTGTCAACCCTGAAGTAAATGGGGTTGAATTCACTGCCTGCCTCCTCTCTCCTGGAAAAAAAGCACCCAGTGAAAATGAATCAGTCCAGTACTTCATACCTCCCAAACTCCTGACCACTTTCAAGCTACAAGGTAATCCACTGTTACCATAATGGATACATCCTGGTATGCACAGACTGAAGATGGCTTCACAAACAGTTTCAAATGACCAAAGCCATTGAAATGTGCAGTTCTGAGGTCCCCCAACTCTGATCCCCTACTTGTTGCAGATCTCTGCTACTTTCTTTCCATCAAAACTGGCAATTGTGTGGCCACGCAGCGCATTAGCTCAGCTCACTGCTCCAGCCCAGAAATAACCAGGCACAGAAAAAAGCAGCACTGATTTTCACCTGGATGAGAAAGCTGTAGTCACCATATGGTTACATGATCACTGGAGCTCAGGGACAGAATCCATGGCAGGAGCAGATGGCACAGAATACAGCCTACTCTATATATGACACTGGGGTATTTGACTAGTGTAAACTTAGCAGAAAACTAGATTGTATGTGACTTTATAGAGGTGAGAAAGCAAGGGATGAGCCACAGGACTACATTATTACTTCTTTGGCTCATGATACCCTCAGGGGAGTACTAAATGGAACAGGGCTCGATTTACCTCTGCAAACAGCTTTTTTTGCAGGTGCTTACACATAAAATATGGCTTTGCACTGGAAGGCACTTGATTTGGGGAAATTTCTTCTTAGTTGTTACTCAGTTATCTTAATCCAAAGTTATCTCACCACCTTACCCTCTTCTTTATTGTACCTAGTACTAGCATGAGAGAGGCGACTTTTGCTGTGCCTGTTGTAAAAGATGTAACAGCTATCAGTTTGGTAATCAGAGCACTTATTATTTGGTGCCCCAAGGAAATCACATTTAATGTGACATAATTTACACCCCTTAAAGTTTTTCTGGCTCCCACTCCACCTGAACAACCCTGTAATAAAAAACAGTATCTAAAAATGGTACTGTTTTCTATCTTGAGCAAAAAGTTACATGGAAATACTAAGGTGGTTTGAGTGGTCTTTTGCTTCTTCATACTCTGATGCAATACAGCTCAACATTAAGATTTGTGCCTGAGAGCATCTTTTGGCTTCCCCTTATGTTGGCACAGCTAACTTCTTGGGCCAAAAAACATGTTCATGGACTCACTGGCAGAGGTGGACAGTACTAATTCATCTGTTACTCAACTCTAGACACTAGACAGACCTTGTAGAGGTTTTAGCCAAATGAAGAAGAGGCCACTCTTGGAAAGTTCAGGAACAGGTTATCACTGGAAAGGATAAAAACTTCAGACTTCTCAATATTTATAGGGTCAACACTGGTGCAGCTGTATTACTGGCTGAATCAGCCCTATTCCAACGTGCAGAGAGGCCTAAGTTGGCATAAGTTGGTCTCTTCCAAGCCAGATGGCAGAAAGCAGAAGTAGGAGATGGTGTTACACATTAAAACATCACTTTTTAGTTATTTTATGTGCTATGCTTCCTTCTGGCTCCTTAGCTTGCCAGTTCTATCTGCTTTATACACAGTTGAGCTCAGTATGCCTTTTAAGAGGCGACATATAAGAAACGGTGCAAATTACCTGCAGGCAAAAGGCTTTGTTCAGGAGATGGAAATGCCAATTTAGGGGGAAGTTAAGTAAAATATGGCCAGGGAGTGCATACTTCTAAAATAAGGCTATTCTCATTCACCTTATTAAAAAGGTATATAAATATGTGCACATATTTTATGTAACCCTCCTAATGCTTTAGGTCAGATGTTAGAAAACATTCATATCTGCTTATTGTACACATTATTTCCAAGGTCTTTATCTAAGCTGTGTGGAAATATTAATGTTCAAGTATCCTACTCAATTTTCACATTCATTACAGCTTCTGAATCAAGCTCCTTAACAGCCCAGCAATGTGGTCTATTTTATAGCAGATAAATTGAACTGGTTTTTTAAAACACTGAGTAGAATGATGTATGGAAGTGTTCAGTGCAAGGCATGAGAGTAGAAAACAACCAACCAACCAACCAACTCACCCTGCCCATTCCATATTTTAAAGCATTTTACTTTTTAAAGATTTTATTTTGTGCACCAAGTACCCCACAGCTTCTTTTGCTATGGCATCTTCTCTCAATATGACCCAAAATCTTTTGAGTCAAATGCTTCCTCTTTTGTTGCATGGAGCCAAAAAGTTCCTTATTCTCATCTGAAAGAAGGCAGGATTAATTTACTGTGTGCTGATGCCCTATGGTTTGGCATCACAGTCCATTTATTCCTGCCTCCATCTGACTTCTGGCATATATGAGATTTGCTCAACCACCCTGCCAAGTCTACTGTGAAACTGCTCCTTTTATTTTTAAATCAGCAATACCTAAAAATAAGATTGTTAAATTTTCCTCCCCCTCTGCAATCCTCCCAGTGCTACTCACATGGCAGTTCTTACAAAAAACAATCAAAAGCTCATCTATTTACTGTTTTAACAGAAGACTGGGGCGGGGGGGGGGGGAAGCAGTCAACCAAACTTGTCTAGCTGAGAAAAATAAAGGTTGAAAATAATTTTCAGGCTGCAGCTACCCTCTGACTTCTTTTCCTCACACAAACGCAGCACAAACTAAACACAGCAGTCTTAACTTTAGGCGTAGAGTTGAACGCTAGACACAGAAAACTGCCTCCCATTCCTGACCTCTTTGCTAAAACCTGTGAAGGACATAAATAGCTACAGCTCTGACATAACACCTATTCCTGAAGAAGTGCACTGAAAAGAGACTGCCCTTCACACCCATCCTGCTAAGCAGCTAGCGGGATGTCGGTTGCTACTGGTAAGAGCAGTTTGAAGCCATTACATAAGAATGTTTGTTTGGTACACAGAGCCCAGCTCAGATCTGTATCACACACAGTGTGACTTTGCTGCAGTATTTGAGTATCTGAGTATTTCCAGAGCCCTGCCCTGAGCATCTTACAATCAGATGGGGGTCTCAGTATTTTTGTGTCTCTAAGATAATTTCTAGCTCTTGTGATTTTCAGAGAAAACACTGAAGAAGGTAGTCTCATGGGCCCAATTCACAAAGCAAGAAGAAATGTGCTCTAGGCATGCAAAAAGAACAAAAAAGTCTCATTGGTTCAGGTGGTAAGATTTAAAAAAGTCCACATGAACACCCAGAAACAGAGACAGAATGTCCTCTACTAAAGTACAGAATCAGCAACTTTCTAGCTGTGAGATGGGCATGTTCTAATCCCCAGGAGCTACTTCTCTTCCCTTGTACCTGTTCAGTAGCCAGATCAATAACACAGGAAGCCTGTATTATAGTATCATAGTATCAGTCAGGGCTGGAAGGGACCACAAGGATCAGCTAGTTCCAAGCCCCCTGCCATGGGCAGGGACACCCCACACTAGATCAGGCTGGCCAGAGCCTCATCCAGCCTGGGCTTAAACACCTCCAAGGACAGGGCCCCAACCACCTCCCTGGACAACCCATGCCAGGGCTTCACCACTCTCATGGGGAAGAACTTCCTCCTCACCTCCAGCCTCAATCTCCCCACCTCCAGCTTCATTCCATTCCCCCTAGTCCTATCACTCCCTGAGATCCTGAGCAGTCCCTCCCCAGCCTTCTTGTAGGCCCCCTTCAGATACTGGAAGGCCACAATGAGGTCACCTTGGAGCCTTCTCTTCTCCAGACTGAACAGCCCCAACTCCTTCAGTCTGTCCTCACAGGAGAGGTGCTCCAGCCCTCTGCTCATCCTCATGGCCCTTCTCTGGACACCCTCCAGCACCTCCAGATCCCTCTCGTAATAGGGGCTCCAGAGTATAGGATACTCTACATTCTCAAGGGTAAAGAGGGGCTCAGATACGCAGGGAACATAACATCCCTGGGATCCAACTGCATTCCCAATGATCCATCTACTCTAAGAACTGCAGAAAAGCACAACCTGGAAAGCCGGCCACCCACCGACGAGGCTCACGTGGGTCCTTCAGGACTTATTAGCACTTTGGTGTCTCTGTACCAAGATTCCTCCAGAACTCCAGTTCTGAGAGGCCTTCTTAACGATCAGCATCAACCACCCGGCACAAAGTCAGTTCAGATTCAGATTTTCAGCCAAGCTAATAAAACCCCTGGAACATGGAGCACAGCACAGAAACACCCAAGTGGATCTGCACAGAGCCAGATTGGGTCCATCAGGACTTATTAGCTCAGACGCTATCTGAAAGCAGCTGCACTGCAAAGCTAGTCCTGGAAACAGCAGAGAGATGTTAACATGGCACAGCACTTGAACTAATAAACTGTTAGTGCAGAGCTGAGTCTGCTCTAGGCCAAATCTGGTGCCTGTATATCCACAGCACTGGATATCTGCAACTGAAGAAACTACCCAAAGAACTGACTCTATTTCGAGTCCAGCATGCACAGCTCCACTTCTGCCCACACGATCCAGAGTTCTGCCCTCGTGACCTCCTTCCACACGATCAAATCCTCCATCTACCCTCTCCCTCTTTGTTCATCATTTTCTCTCTTGACTGTTTACATCCATTTCTCAACCTTCTTCTGAACACCCATGATAATGCTGCACAATATAGCCTTTGAGGAGTGACTGACATGGTTATTACTCATCCTCATCCTACCTTCTCTAGCAGGTCAGCACTTCCTAACTTTTCTATTCCTCCTGATTTCTGGCGTTACCCTTTGTCATGTCTCTGGTGTCTCAATCCCTAATGCAGGAACAATTATGCTTGTAAAACCAAAACAAAAAGGCGATTGTACTGCCATATAAAAGCATCTCACATCCTTGGGAAAAACAAAAAGAAACAGGAGAAACACTATCACAAGAGCTCTCACCAGGACAGGGGTAGGTTATTATTACTAAAGAGAAAATGTGTCATCTGATCTAGAAGCTGCTCACCAGACAGCCCAGGTATCACTGTCTGAGGTTCTCCTTTCCCCCTCCTACTCAGACTTCCCTTGTGTAACTCTCCATGCCAAACAGCCTGAGTGCCTTGGTGTGGCAAAGGCCTGGTGAGAGAAAAGGCTGTCATTAGGCAGCTGCTAACAATGAGGAAAGAAGGTCACAGGAAAGAATGCCATAGAAAAGAATGAGGGTATGCGAGGCCCCACTGCAATGAAGCACAGGGTGACTGGCTGCCTGATTGAACACCTACTCTGCCTCTCAGCTCAGAGGATTCTGCTCCCCCTTCCCACTTTCACAAACCTCTATAGTCCATGTAAAATACCTGCTGGGCTGTGTGGTTTGTATCTCTGTCCTATGATGTGTAGGCATGAGATGGTCACTAAGAATCCAAGTGTTACAGTATGAAATACAGCGACAGTTAACCGCCTGCAACAGCAAGTGAGGGAGTCTGGCCCTCTGTAGAACAGTTCCCAGAGTGCTGGGGTAACACAGGGCACCAAAAACCCAACCCCTCCAACTGCATTACAAAGCTGGAGAGGGGCTTGGAACACAGGCCCTATGAGGAGAGACTAAGGGAGCTGGGGTTGCTTAGCCTGGAGAAGAGGAGACTCAAGGGTGACCGTATCACTCTCTACAACTACCTCAAGGGAGGTTGTAGACAGGCAGAGGTTGGTCTCTTCACCCAGGCAACCAGCACCAGAACAAGAGGACACAGTCTCAGGCTGCACCAGGGGAGGTTTAGGCTGGAGGTTAGGAGGAAGTTTTACACAGAGAGAGTGATTGCCCATTGGAATGGGCTGCCTGAGGAGGTGGTGGAGTCACCATCCCTGGAGGTGTTCAGGAGGAGACTTGATGGGGTGCTTGGTTGCATGGTTTAGTTGATTAGGTGGTGTTGGATGATAGGTTGGACACGATGATCTTGAAGGTCTCTTCCAACCTGGTTTATTCTATTCTATTCTATTCTATTCTATTCTATTCTATTCTATTCTATTCTATTCTATTCTACTCTACTCTACTCTACTCTACTCTACTTCTGAGCCATAGTTGTGGCTTCAAGAACAAACACGGGCAGGTCTAGCTGACAAACTCCTTGTTTCTGAGCTGTTTCCAGAACACTGAAATCAATATAAAAATTAAGAAACCAGAAACAACATTGAAATTTCTCTCCTCAGTCATCAAACATGCTTTGGACAGCAGAACAGCAATGTGTACTATATAAATGTGTACTGAAATGGGGAAATTAGTAATAATTTTACAGCCTTCAACAGTAAAGCTGTCAAGTGTACTCTGTTAGAGACAGTGTTGCAGACATCAACCTGGTGTTCTAAGTTGCTGAAGTCAGAAGTGAGGCTCTTTCTTATGGTTCTCTTAGTTGATTCCACATGTCACATAAGCAACAAAACCATAGTCAGAAACCTGTGCAAAATCAGACAGACCCCTGAAATGACATAACCAAGGCAGAACTAAGGAACCAGAGTAAGATGTGCATCATTGTTCAGAACTCCAGTCATATCCTTGCCTTGGAATGGAATGGAATGGAATGAAATGGAATGGAATGGAACAGACCAGACCATGTTGGAAAAGACCTTCAAGATCGTAGAGTCAAACCATCTAATCAACTAAACCATGGCACCAAATGCCTCATCCAGTCTCTTCTTAAACACCTCCAGGGATGGTGACTCCACCACCTATCTGGGCAGCACATTCCAATGGCCAATCTCTCTTGCTGGGAAGAATTTCTTCCTAACATCCAGCCGAAACCTCCTCTGGCACAGCCTGAGACTGTGTCCTCTTCTTCTGGTGCTGCTTGCGTGGGAGAAGAGACCAACCCCCACCTGGCTACAACCTCCCTTCAGGGAGTTGGAGAGAGCAAGAAGGTCTCCCCTGAGCCTCCTCTTCTGCAGGCTAAGCAACCCCAGCTCCCTCAGCCTCTCCTCACAGGGCTGTGCTCCAGACCCCTCCCCAGCTTTGTTGCCCTTCTCTGGACACCTTCCAGCATCTCAACATCTTTCCTAAACTGAGGGGCCCAGAACTGGACACAGGACTCAAGGTGTGGCCTAACCAGTGCTGAGCACAGGGCACAATGACTTCCCTGCTCCTGCTGGCCACACTGTTCCTGATGCAGGCCAGGATGCCATTGGCCTCCTTGTCCACCTGGGCACACTGCTAGCTCGTGTTGAGCCTACACTCAACCAGCACCCCCAGGTCCCTTTCTGCCTGGCTGCTCTCCAGCCACTCTGACCCCAGCCTGTAGCTCTGCATGGGGTTGTTGTGGCTAATGTGTAGAACCTGGCACTTGGATGTGTTCAATCTCCTGTCCTTGGACTCTGCCCATCTGTCCAGCCTGTCAAGGTACCTCTGCAGAGCTCTCCTACCCTCTAACAGATCAACTCCTGCCCCCAGCTTGGTGTCATCTGCAAATTTACTGATGATGGACTCAATCCCCTTGTCCAGATCATCAATAAAGATATTGAAGAGGATGGGGCCCAGCTCTGATCCCTGGGGGACACCACTAATGCCTGGCTGCCAGCTGGCTGTGGCACCATTCACCACCACTCTCTGGGCTTGGCCCTCCAGCCGGTTCCCAACCCTTGTTGTATGAAGCTGCTGTTGAACCTCTAACAGTCTGAATGAGTGAAAGATACTGATACTCAAAGCAAGGTTCAGTTCTCATTGTTTTATTTCTATACTTCTGACAGACCACATTCTTTTTTAGACTAAGATATCTAGCCTCTCTGCAGCACTAGTCACCAAGTCCATCCACACAAGCACTTTCAGGATGTCACAATGACAGCAGGATCAATGGCATTTATCCAAGTGAAGAAGGGGATTAGGTTGTGTATGATGGTGTACATGATTAACAAGCTGGAGGCAGACTACCCAGGTGAGTAGTTCAAACTAGAAAGCACTTGAAACTGGGAGCTTAGAAAGTGCCTTTATTACAAGAAAAGTTTGGGAGCTTCGTGCATAACATCAAAACACACCTTGCTCCTTCCACCCACTTGTGCACAGGATTATGGCCACAGATAAATGAAGATATACGGACTGTTTGCACCTGGAACTTGCTAACAAATGGCATTAAACTCACATCCAGAGCCAGATCTAGTAATCAGGTCTGCCTACCACAAATTCTGCTAAATGGCTGAAGAACTTCAGAGATCCATTCAGCAAAGCAGCTAAGAAATGGAAAACTTTAAACATATATATATACATGTACCATTAAAGGATCATTTCTGAACTATGACTAGCAAGCCTCACCAGCTGTGGAGCTCTGAAATTATCAGCCACATTGTTTTTTTTCAAGCCACTACGTGCTTTGAGATTCTGCTGAGACTTTAATAAACTTTCTTACAGGTCTGGAGTACTATATAAATTTTGTCAGAGCCGTGCTGGCACAATTGGTAATGCAAACTGGCTTCATGGAAGTTACAAGCTCTGGCTCCAATCCTGCAAGCACTTACTGAAGAATTTAACTCCCTGCACAGAACCAACTCCTCATGCATAAGTTAAGCATGTTTGTAAATATTTGCACAGTATGGACATCTGTTGGCACAGCCAGACATCTCAGACAAGCTTCAGCTTTAAATCCTAGTCTGCAGAGTTAATATTAAAGGAATTCCTCACTTATAAATTCCTTTCTTAGGCATCAAGCATGTCAGGTACCAAAGGGTGGAATTTAAAAGTTAAAGCCAGAGGAAGCAAGGAATCAGCAAACCCATAACAACTGGTTCTGTTTTTCAGGTAACCAGAGAATCCTGGATTCTTAGGGATGCATGCCTCAAGAATGAGTTGCTGCTTTCTTCTCAGCCTTTGCTGAACTAAGTTCTTGCTGTGGCATTTATAGCATTTCTTACATCATCACAGACACAAAGCTCCTAAAATGACTCCAAAGAGCTCCTCCTTTACTGTCAGGTTTGGTTGAAATTTAACACCCAAAACTTTTGTGTAGGGCAAGAAATAAGCCCCTAGGGCTTGGAAGGGACTTCCAGAGATCATCCAGTCCAAGCCCCTGCCAGAACAGGCTCAGGCAGGACAGGTCATACAGTACAAAGCTGCCTCACAGGCAATTGCTTTAGTTGCATTTCCTTAGGAAATCAAACTGGGGAAAAAAAGCACTTATAAAATGCCTCCTTCCTCTCAGTGCCCTGCAGTCTGAGCACAGCCTGGTTTACATACCCTCCTTAGCAAAGAAACCCTTTTGTGATCTGTAAAAGTTTAAGACCTGGTACTAGGCAGAAATAGATCTGAAGAGGAAAAGGCATCTTCCCGTTTGTTCAGCGCTAAATGAGCTGAGAAACTAAGCCTGCAGTGAGGAACTAAGCCTACAGTGTTTTAAAGCCTTGCATACATTGCATCTGAGCAGCTGCCATGTGGAGCTTTGCTTCTTGAGCCTCCAGAGGTGAAGAGCCGAGATCTCACTCGGGCTTAGAAATTAAGCTTTCCAAAGAATCTGTTTTAAAGCTGAGGCTTAGGGAACGAAACCAACCAGGGGTCCTGGAAAGGAGATGGGGGGAGGGGTGGTGCTCTGTTGGGCCTTATGTAAAGGCTGTGTCTCGAAACGTCCTTAGTACACCAGGGCTGAGCCTGGCTGCACAAAGCAGCCCAGAGATCCGCTCAGCCCTCGGCGGAAGGCACTGGCCTCCTGCCCCAGCGACGCCCGGCCTCGCCGCGATGCGGGCGGGTACCGCCAGAGCCAGCCGGCGGGGCGCGGTGGAGAACGAAAGATTGGCGCTGCGGCAGAGCCTGTCCCGCCTCGAAGCCCCGCGGGGTTACCTGGTGCAATGAGCACCCACTGGCCAGGGTGCGCGCCCGCGGGCCGCTGCTTCGCGCCGTGCATGCTCCGTACGCCGCGGCCGCTACCCGCGCTCTCGCCGCCGCTTCCGCCGCCACAACATGGCGGCCGGGGCGGAGCCGCACAGGGCGGAAGGGCAGGCGGGAAGGGGCGCCGCGCTCTGCTACCCGCCCAGCGCTCCCGCGCCCCGGGGCCCCGCGCGTGGCGGCAGGACGGCGCCACCCCGCGGGTGGGAGAAGGGGGGGAGGGTGGTCGCAGGGTACCGAGATGGCTGGGGCTGCGCTGCCGCTTGCGTTCCTTTCCCCCTTCTACTTGCAGGGAATGGCACGGGCCGTTGCAGGCGCGACAGAGCGCGGCAAAGCCTGGCTTCTCGCCCTGCCATTCCGCCAGTGGGCTGCGGGGGCATCCGCAGAAGGATAAGCGGGCTGCTTTTCCACACACATCTTCACCCCCACCAGCATCCCGAGGGCTGGCGGGCTAGGGCTTCCTTTTAACCCTGCCTCATCGTGGTGGCCGGGGGGTGATCGTTTCTGAGGGGTTTGTGGCGGTCTCTGGGGCGGCCATAGCGCAGCAATGACTGCCACTGCCCCGTCGCCACCAACCTGTGGCAGGGGGCTGAAAGCTTTGTCTTGAGGGAGGCACAGCTTCGGTGAAGTGCCACGGGTGTGAACCTAACGGCAGAAACGCGGGGCCACGGCGGTGATGGAGTGGATGTGGACATCTGATGTGGGGAAAGGCCAAAATCTGGGGCTCTGCAGCCTGATGTGAGGCAGGCGCGGGGACGAATCTCTTCTCAGTGTTGCCAAATGACAAAGGGTGCAGACTGAAATGCAGGGAATTCTATTGAAACAGAAGAAAACTCCCATGTCTTTAGTGCGAGGTGGAGTAGATGATCCTGAAAGCATGTGGCGTTTCCATGCGTGGCTGTGTTAAAGACCCAGAGGGACGTCGCTCTGGACGCCTGCAGTACCCTGCGCAGCCCTGGGTGGGATGCTGGACTGGATCTCCAGAGACACCTGCCAGCGTGGTTCCCCCAAGGCTGCACATGAGCAGAGAGAGCCCTTTCATAACAGTGATGCTCCCCAGTGATACACGATCCTGTTAAGTAGATGCTGTACCTACAGATTGCACCAAGCAGCCATGGTCACAAAATAAGGACCCACACACTTGTACATGTGTGCTTAAACTTAGCTTTCACCAGCACAAGAGTGAGTTGGTGGCCCTCAGCCCAGTGACTTAGGAGACTAAAATCTGACCAAA
The DNA here is from genome assembly GCF_014839835.1 of Dryobates pubescens. Taxonomy (NCBI): domain Eukaryota; kingdom Metazoa; phylum Chordata; class Aves; order Piciformes; family Picidae; genus Dryobates; species Dryobates pubescens. The sequence goes on along the minus strand of NC_071618.1, from coordinate 44,351,959 downwards.
AGTATTAAAATATGCATGTCAATTGTAAATCCCAGGGATCTGAAACAAATATTTAGCCTGGAGAAGAGGAGGTTCAGGGGAGACCTTATTGCTCTCTACAACTACCTGAAGGGAGGTTGTGGCCAGGAGGGGGTTGGTCTCTTCTCCCAGGCACCCATCACCAGAACAAGAGGACACAGTCTCAAGCTGTGCCAGGGGAAGTTTAGGCTGGAGGTGAGGAGAACATTTTTCACAGAGAGAGTTGTTAGCCATTGGAATGTGCTGCCCAGGGAGGTGGTGGAGTCACCATCCGTGGAGGTGTTCAGAGGGGATTGGACGTGGCACTTGGTGCCATGATCTAGTAGTCGTGAGGTCTTGGGTGACAGATTGGACTTGATACATAGAATACATGGAATAAAGCAGGTTGGAAGAGACCTTCAAGATCATCGTGTCCAACCCATCAACCAATCCAACACCACCCAAACAACTAACCCACGGCACCAAGCACCCCATCAAGACTTCTCCTGAAAACCTCCAGTGATCTCTGAGGTCTTTTCCAACCTTATTGATTCTATGAAATATTAAAAACACAGTAACATCTCAGTCCTAAACCAAGAACAAACTATGCCCCAAAACAAGAACTAACCAATGCTGACATATGTAAAACAGCTGAGTTGATATAAGGCTGGAAAAAAAAAACCACCCATAGTTTTAGCTTATACGCTCATAACTCTTAAGATTACATTAATCTAAATTTTGTCTTATTTTCATTTTCCTGATTTTCCCCCTGCTTAAAGTAGACCAAGATCTAAGTGCCAAAGACCACACCATATGTTTTGAAGAAGTCCCCACTGAAATCACTTGCATTCAAAGCAATTGCAATTTGCTGTAGCATGTGTCTGGATTGCAACATTCACTAATGGATCTTGTAAAACCCTCTTCAGTACTTGTGTTAGCATAAGAGAGAAAGAGGCTCCCAACTGAGGCTGAGGGAGCTGGGGTTGCTTAGCCTGGAGAAGAGGAGGCTCAGGGGAGACCTCATTGCTCTCTACAACTACCTGAAGGGAGGTTGTAGCCAGGTGGGGGTTGGTCTCTTCTCCCAGGCAACCAGCACCAGAACAAGAGGACACAGTCTCAAGCTGCACCAGGGGAAGTTTAGTCTGGAGTGAGGAGAAAGTTCTTCCCAGAAAGAGTAATTGGCCATTGGAATGTGCTGCCCAGGGAGGTGGTGGAGTCACCGTCCCTGGAGGTGTTCAAGAGGGGATTGGATGTGGCACTTGGTGCCATGGTCTAGTAGTCCTGAGGTCTTGGGTGACAGGTTGGACTTGATGATCTCTGAGGTCTTTTCCAACCTTATTGATTCTATGATTCTAACTGTTCCACCTTCATCTGTACAAGAGCACTGGAAGAGCAGAACAGAACTGGTTGCTGTGTTTGAAACCTTCCTAGAAGCCTTCCATATGGAGAAAAGGTTTTCTGTAAATAACACCAGTTTGGCCTTCAGTCCTGAAAATGACAATGAATTGCAGGCTGTTGCACACCACTGGCTTTAACAAAGCTCTGCAAAAGCTGAGAATCCAACCCTGCCAACCTCCAGATGCAGTGCGTGTCAGGGTGAAGCCTAGCAGCATGACCTGCGGTTGTTCCAGCCATTCTGTTTCTTCCCTGAGTGTGGTGTGTGATGGCAATGTTGTAGCAGGCATTGCTGTACATTCAAAACCCAGATCTGCTAAGCTGTTTCTCAAAGCACCCACCCACCCCTATTTAGGCACCTAGTCAGCCAGCTGATTGTCAGTGGTGCTGAGTGCTGCTTACATCAGGTGAACCGAATGGATGTTCCAGCTCTTTGTTTCTTTTGATTTATGAGCGCTTCCCACGGTCTCCAGATCCATGTTGGCCCTGAGAGCTGCTGTGTCCTTTGCCAGGAACCCTCACACAGAAATGTTTTTCTCAGATACTTCAAGATGCCCCAAACGGAAATTCTGAAATGGACCTGAGTGAGGCTCTGGGATGACATCAGGCTTGGAATCCAAGGGCTGCAGGAATTTAGACACAGTCAGTGTTTAAAACTTTCTCTGTATTAGTCATGCACATTTGAGATACACTATCTGTCTCTCTAAACAGATGAGAATGTTATATCATTATAAGCAGAAGATATACTAATTAGGGGTTTCTGTCAGGAGCTGGTGATACTAAAGTCTTATTTGCTTAAGTATTAAGTACTTTCCCTTCAGGCTTGCCAACACTTTTAAACCACACTGATATCACCCAGAAAGAAAATGCTGAAATTTAAAACACTAGGCTGATCTGAACTGCTGTGGTGATGTCATTGTAAATACCCAAACCTTTATTTTACACCCATGGGTATTCTCATTTGGAATAGAATAGAATAAACCAAGGTGGAAGAGACCTTCAAGATCATCGAGTCCAACCAATCATCCAACACCACCTAATCAACTTAACCATGCAACCAAGCACCCTATCAAGTCTCTTCCTAAACACCTCCAGTGATGGTGACTCCACCACCTCCCTGGGCAGCACATTCCAATGGGCAATCACTCTCTCTGTGTAGAATTTCTTCCTAACATCCAGCCTAAACCTCCCCTGGCCCAGCTTGAGACTGTGTCCTCTTGTTCTGCTGCTGGTTGCCTGGGAGAAGAGACCAACCCCCACCTGGCTGCAACTTCCCTTCAGGTAGTGGTAGAGAGCACGAAGGTCTCCCCTGAGCCTCCTCTTCTCCAGGCTAAGCAACCCCAGCTCCCTCAGCCTCTCTGCCCAGGGCTTTGGATCCATATGACTCACCAGCTCCAGAAAGATAAGTGGGACTGCATCCTATCTGAGGACAATCACTGTACACATTTCAGAGACATCTGATACGGATTCAGACTTCACCTGCACGCTGTCCATTCATTCATGTCTGCTAGGGCTGCTTTTCATAATCCAAATGTCTGTGCAGATGCAGGAATCCATGTTCTGCCAAACAAAAACGAGCTTGCTTTCTGCTGCCAAAGAAGTGCTACCTTCGTCAGCCTTCAGCTGCAGAATTTCCCTCATCCTCCTCCCTTACATGAACTTTAAGTGAAGAGACTTTTAGGTCTTGCTCAGAGCCACAAACAAAGCAGTGTTTAGGAAGAAGTGTGACTCACAGTTAAAGCAAGGTTGTAATTTAAGAGGAAAAAAAAATGTTTCCACTTATGATGATGTTTCATTTTATAGCCTTTCAGCAGATGTATTTATGGACCAGGTTTATCTATTTGCTGCTTCGGGCGTTCAAGCATTTCTGTGCACAGCTTCAAATCCATTGATCTGCACATTTAGGGTTCAGTTGTTGCATGTCTTCCCAGTAAAAGGCCTGTTGATCCATGTGCCTTTAGCTGATGCACCAGAGAAGTTATGATGCATTTTAAGCTACCCCATTTGAAATACTGTTCTCTGTTCATCATCGGTCAAATCACTGTTCAGCTTGGGTTTGTTCAAAGTCAAATGTGTGGCACTGGGATAAACTGCTGATGTTCAGTCTTTCTTTGGGTTTTAACTGATTTTTTTCCTTTTAGACAAGAGTTTTGCCCCTTTAGCCTTGCTACACATGGTGGATACACACCAAAATGTGATTCTGTAAGGGAGCTGGGGTTGCTTAGCCTGCAGAAGAGGAGGCTCAGGGGAGACCTTATTGCTGTCTCAACTCCCTGAAGGGAGGTTGTAGCCAGGAGGGGGTTGGTCTCTTCTCCCAGGCACCCAGCACCAGAACAAGGGGACACAGTCTCCAGCTGTGCCAGGGGAGGTTCAGGCTGGAGGTGAGGAGAAAGTTCTTCACAGAGAGAGAGATTGGCCCTTGGGATGTGCTGCCCAGGGAGGTGGTGGAGTCACCATCCCTGGAGGTGTTCAAGAGGGGATTGGATGTGGCACTTGGTGCCATGGTTTAGTTAGTCCTGAGGTGTTGGGTGCTAGGTTGGACTTGGTGATATCTGAGGTCTTTTCCAACCTTATTGATTCTAACAAGTCTCAAACTGTGCCAGGGGAAGTTTAGGCTGGAGGTGAGGAGCAAGTTCTTCACAGAAAGAGTAATTGACCATTGTAATGTGCTGCCCAGGGAGGTGGTGGAGTCCCCATCCCTGGAGGTGTTCAAGAGGGGATTGGAGGTGGCACTTGAAGCCATGGTTTGGTAGTCATGAGATGCTAGGTGACAGGTTGGACTTGATGATCTCTGAGATCTTTTCCACCCTTCTTGATTCTATGATTCTAAAAAAATCCAAACTAAACAAACAAAAACCCCTAACCAGATAAATATGAGAACTGAACAGCTTAATGAAACTGTATAAGGAAACATGACTCATGCTTCATTATACATTAAAATAAGCTCATTTAAATGACAAATGGTATATTCTTAGCATACTTGAACAGAGCACAAACCTGTGGTGAAGTATGTGTGCTCTGACACAGGGAAGGAAATCATAGTGCCTCCTCATTGTGTGACAAAAATACCCCCTGGTTTGACTGCAGTGTGACGACTGTCTGCCTCTGCTCGAGTAATGGGATCATCCAGGCACGTGTGCCCTGGCACAGGCTTGTTCTGTGGCAGGAAAAACTGGCATTCCAGTCACATGGAACACCCACGTGCTGGCACATAGGAGGGAGCAGGTCCAGGTGTGCAGTCTTCTCGTCCTCCAGAACAGATTTGCTTGCCTCACAAAAACAGTTTCCCAATCTCATCTTTTTAAACACTCCAAAATACTCAACGGGTTGCTTAGTCCTCATCTTTAAATCCTAGTGGCTTGAGAAGGTTCTAATGTGACTCAACATCTGGAGGCCTCACAAAGAGATGACATTGATCAGAAATAACACAGGCAGCTGTTAGGAATCTATAAAACAACTATCACCACCATGCTTGAAATTCAAAGTGGAGCTTGCCAGCTGAAAAATAACCAGTTTAGACATTGCTCCATGACAGTGTTCCTCTGAGCAGGGAAGTCATTGTGCCCCTGGACTCAGCACTGGTTAGGCCACACCTTGAGTCCTGGGTCCAGTTCTGGGCCCCTCAGCTTAGGAAAGATGTTGAGTTGCTGGAAGGTGTCCAGAGAAGGGCAACAAAGCTGGGGAGGGGTCTGGGACACAGCCCTGTGAGGAGAAGCTGAGGGCACTGGGGTTGCTTAGCCTGGAGAAGAGGAGGCTCAGGGGAGACCTTCTTGCTCTCTCCACCTCCCTGAAGGGAGGTTGTAGCCAGGTGGGGGTTGGTCTCTTCTCCCAGGCAACCAGCACCAGAACAAGAGGACACAGTCTCAAGCTGTGCCAGGGGAGGTTTAGGCTGGATGTTAGGAAGAAGTTCTTCTCAGCAAGAGAGATTGGCCCTTGGAATGTGCTGCCCAGGGAGGTGGTGGAGTCACCATCCCTGGAGGTGTTTAGGAAGAGCCTGGATGAGGCACTTGGTGCCATGGTTTAGTTGATTAGATGGTGTTGGGTGCTAGGCTGGACTTGATGATCTCGAAGGTCTTTCCCAACCTGGTTTATTCTATTCTGTTGTGCTGTATTCTACTTGTATTCTATTCCATTCCATTCCATTCCATTCCATTCCATTCCATTCCATTCCATTCCATTCCATTCCATTCCATTCCATTCTATAGAATATTCCATTTTAAGGGAGATAATTGTATTAATTTGAAAGCAGTCAGGGAATAAACTAGACTAGACTAGACTAGACTAGACTAGAATAGAATTAACCATCTGTGAGCAGAAATCACTTTGTCCTTTGCACTAAGCAAGGTTGTGTCACGCCCATCAGTAGGTAACAATTAGCAATTTTTGCCTGAACAGAAATAGCCTACTGGGCTCCAAAATTTGTTGGTATGTCAGATCCAGTAGGAGTGAGGAAGAAAGTAGAGGAAAAAAATCAGAATTAGATGGGGAAATAGAGGCACACCCACAGAACCCATGGGATTCATATTGCCCAGGTTTATACTGTGCACATAGGAGGTTGTCGTGAGGTGGGAGTTGGTCTCTTCTGATTGACAAGCAATAGGACAAGAGGCAATGGCCTCAGGTTTTGCCAGGGGAGGTTTACATTGCATGTTAGTTAAAAAACCTCTTCATGTCATCCAGCACTGGACCAGAGAGGACACCATCTCTGGAGGTCTTAAAGAGACAGGCAGATGTGTCACCTAGTGACATGGTTAATGTTTGGACTTAGAATCATAGAATCAACAAGGTTGGAAAAGACCATTGAGACCATCGAGTCCAACCAGTCACCCAAGACCTCCTGACTAACTAAACCATGGCACCAAGTGCCTCACCCAGGCCCTTCCTAAACACCTCCAGGGATGGTGACTCCACCACCTCCCTGGGCAGCACATTCCAATGGGCAATCTCTCTTGCTGGGAAGAATTTTCTCCTCACCTCCAGCCTAAACTTCCCCTGGCACAGCTTGAGACTGTGTCCTCTTGTTCTGGTGCTGGTTGCCTGGGAGAAGAGACCAACCCCAACCTGGCTACAACCTCCCTTCAGGGAATTGTAGAGAGCAAGAAGGTCTCCCCTGAGCCTCCTCTTCTCCAGGCTAAGCAACCCCAGCTCCCTCAGCCTCTCCTCTCAGAGCTGTGCTCCAGACACCTCCCCACCTTTGATGATCTTAAAGTTTTTTTCCAACCTAAGTTATTCTATGATTCTGCCATTCTAAATATCTAGTTTCAAGCTGATCACTTAGTGTCTTTTAACAGAGAGCAATTGTAACATGCATCTGACCAACTTTGTAGGTTGGTCTTTAGCGTTTGCCCATCTAGAAGCAGAATCCCAATTTCAGGTACCCCAGATGAGCAGGAAAGAATCTTTCTCCACTGCCTTTTTTTCTGTACTGAGGCAGGCCTCTGTTTATATGCAATTGTTATCACTGTTTCTTACTTTCCCCCCACCCTTTTGTGCACCTATCCCACCTTTAGGGTGGATGAAGACCATATTGTGGTGTTAGCAGAGGCAGGTATTTATTGTCCCAAGTACACTGCATCTCCCAGTTTTCTTTCAGAGCGCTGCCTTTCCTCTGCTTAGTCAACCAGTGAATTTGCTTCTTGGAGGTGTGTTGCTATAGCAAGCAGAGCTTGGTCTGTTTATAGAAGCTGCTCAGAATGATGTATACTGTTTGGAGAATGAAGTTGAATGAGTACACAGATTGTGAGCTAGCTTAAAGTGAACAGTAGCAACACTTGTCTAATGTGCATGATGCAGTCACCCACGACAGTAAATTACTGCAAAATATCCTCCAGATTATGACTCAGATGCTGGGGGGGGGGGGGGGGGGGGGGGGGGAGGGAGGGAATGGGGGAAAAAAAAAGGAAGACAAAAACCAAACAAAAATAAAGAAGACCCCAGTGTGTATTTAAAAGAAGCACCAAACATGGACATTTGTATGAGCATTTTCAGAGTAAAAGTATACCAGGGGAGAGCAATAAGGTCTCCAGTCCCCCAGGATGCCAACCTGCATCAGGAACAGTGTGGGCAGCAGGAGCAGGGAAGTCATTCTGCCTTGTACTCAGCACTGGTTAGGCCACACCTTGAGTCCTGTGCCCAGTTCTGAGCCCCTCAGTTTAGGAAAGATGTTGAGATGCTGGAAGGTGTCCAGAGAAGGGCAACAAAGCTGGGGAGGGGTCTGGAGCACAGCCCTGTGAGGAGAGGCTGAGGGGGCTGGGATTGCTTAGCCTAGAGAAGAGGAGGCTCAGGGGAGACCTTCTTGCTCTCTCCAACTCCCTGAAGGGAGGTTGTAGCCAGGAGGGGGTTGGTCTCTTCTGCCAGGCACCCAGCACCAGAACAAGAGGACACAGTCTCAAGCTGTGCCAGGGGAGGTTTAGGCTGGATGTTAGGAAGAAGTGCTTCCCAGCAAGAGAGATTGGCCATTGGAATGTGCTGCCCAGGGAGGTGGTGGAGTCACCATCCCTGGAGGTGTTGAGGAAGAGCCTGGATGAGGCACTTGGTGCCATGGTTTAGTTGATTAGATGGTGTTGGGTGATAGGTTGGACTTGATGATCTCAAAGGTCTTTTCCAACCTGGTTTGTTGTATTGTATTGTATTGTATTGTATTGTATTGTATTGTATTGTATTGTATTGTGTTCTAGTCTATTCTATTCTATTCTATTCTATTCTATTCTATTCGGCTTCTGAATTCATGTGCAAACTGAATCTGAAGTGTTAATTAGTTATTTGGTGAATTCTTAGCCTGCTGCATGTGTTAATCATGTTGAAACTAGCTGTGTTCTAAGGTTACTTCTAAATCAGACTGAAAATCCAAATTCTCAGTTGAATTGTGTCCTGGCTTGTGAAGTGTTGTGTCTTCACTAATGCAATTGAGTCTGTTATTTTGTGAGCCCTGCAAAGAGATTACATTGTTAATATGTCTAAAAATATATCACAGCCAAGTGTGTTCTCAGGGGGAATTCTAGGAGGCCAAAGGTCCTTGTTTTTTGGAACTTCCTTAGCAGCATATTGTGACCTTCAAAGCAGGTCATTACAGAAATGACTGGTGTGTGTACCATCCATAGTTTCATTGAAACAAGTGGTGTATCAAAGGTCCTCTACAGATCAAGAAGTGTTGTCTTTGACATAAGCCTTATCAAGAGCATCATACCAGGAATGCAGAAATGGCAATAAAACATCCCCTGCACTGCCTTTGGGAAGTAACCAAACTGATTGCAAAGCAAGATTGTAAATTGATTTAAAATGTGAAAGGGTAGTATTAAACTTGAGGACTGCTGCGTTTGTTCCATAACTTTGGAAGTGGCTGGCTGAAGACTGACTTGCCTGTAGTCTGAAACAGACTTTATCATCTGTCTGCTGCACAGAACAATACAGGCATCTTTCATTTATTTAGAAAATGGCCAGGGGCCAAGGAAAGATTAAAAATGTAAGCAGGAGTCGGTGCAATGGTTGTTCCTGTAAGAATTAGGCATTTGGACTGCAGTATCAGCAAATCCTCCTGCAAGAGGTGAATTCCTACAACACAGGATTTGCATTTGATGTCCTGGAAAAGCAATTGATGCAGTAAGGACAGGCTTACCCACTGCTCCAGCAGCTGAATTTCATAGAATCATAGAATCAGTAAGGTTGGGAAAGACCTCAAAGATCATCAAGTCCAACCTATCACCCAACACCATCTGATCAACTAAACCATGGCACCAAGTGCCTCATCCAGGCTCTTCCTAAACACCTCCAATGATGGTGACTCCACCACCTCCCTGGGCAGCGCATTCCAATGGCCAATCTCTCTTGCTGGGAAGAACTTCTTCCTCACATCCTAAACCTCCCCTGGCACAGCTTGAGACTGTGTCCTCTTGTTCTGCTGCTGGTTGCCTGGGAGAAGAGACCAACCCCCACCTGGCTACAACCTCCCTTCAGGGAGTTGTAGAGAGCAAGAAGGTCTGCCCTGAGCTTCCTCATCTCCAGGCTAAGCAACCCCAGCTCCCTCAGCCTCTCCTCACAGGGCTGTGCTCCAGACCCCTCCCCAGCTCTGTTGCCCTTCTCTGGACACCTTCCAGCAACTCAACATCTTTCCTAAACTGAGGGGCTCAGAACTGGGCACAGGATTCAAGGTGTGGCCTGAGCAGTGCTGAGCACAGGGCAGAATAACCTCCCTGTTTAACTGAAGAAACACAGAAGGGTTCAATCCAAGATTTAATTACAGGTAAGGGAACTGATTCTGCTATATACATTATAAGTGAGTTGAACAGAAGACTAAAGCTTTCTCAGCCCAAACCTCTGTGGAGGAGCCATCCATTACCAGTTGAACTCAAGTTTATTAATATTCCTGAGTCTTCTGAATGTGCCCTGACTGGTGGCTGACGTGATTCCTTAACCTTTATCCAAAATATGGTTTTTATTCTTTCTTGACACTGAAGTTCAGCAAAGATCATCCACTGGTTTATGATTCAGCTTCACTCAACTGTTTTGGAACCCATACAGCTCATTACACACAGAGAGCAGGAGAACAGCTAGTTCAAAAGGACAGTAACGGCGCTTGAAGTCAGTCAGTTTGGATGAAATAAGAAACAGGTTGAGCTTAAATCCAAAAATCTGCTTGGTTTCAAGCTGAAGTACTTTTCACATTTGGACAAACAAAGAACAGGCTATGAAATCAGTTTTTGTGCCTTCTTTCTCTTTTGGAGTGAAGCTGGAAGGAGATACTGTGATAGCACTTCCTCTGCTGTGCTAGCTCAAATGCAAATGTGACTGGGAAGTGGATGAAGTCTCATAGGAAGCGTGTTTCCAGCTTGGCTGCACAGACAGAAGTGAGCTGTTTGGGACTGAGTGTACCTAGTTTTCTTCAGCCTCTGTCTGAAGACTACTATAAGACCCTGAAATTCACTATCTGGAATGTTTGTCTGCTTGTCCACCCATGCTCACCTATTTTTTTGCTTGAATCATGACTCAGTCTGGCCAAGATCTGCATCCATAGAAAGTGCTAATCCATCTGCAGTCACCTGGCTTTGTCTCAGAGACAGCAGCTGCAGCAGTGACATTGCCACAACAAAGAGCAGCTCTCCCTGCTACCAATGTTCAGCCTCCCTTCTGGGGGCAAACAGTTGAGTTTCTTTGACTCCTGCCATTAAAACCCAGTGAGGCCTTAGTTCTTCTCCGATGTGCAAATGCACGCAGCGTCTGTCACAGGCTGGCTCCAGACCCATCTGCAGTCACATTTTTCTGCACAGTGATGAAAGAAGACTTTCCAAGTCAGTTTTGCTTAGGCAGCAGAATGCCTGGGGAGCCATCCTGGACTCAGAGAGAGGTATTTCCACTGTGATACTTAAGATAGTGAAGTGCTAAACCCATTATCTGGATGTTCCTGAAAAAAGAAGGAAACCTCTCTGGTTTTGTTTGTGCAAGATGTAGTTTCTCAATTACACAGAACATATCTAGATCACTATCAGTCCTTAGGAGAATGTCTTAATTCTGCCTCCCAAGATTTCCACATTTAGTGCACTTAGAATTCGAGTAGCAAACAAAAGCTAGCACCCTTGTTGTTTTTATTCCATTAAACTTAATACTCCTATGCTTTACCTTAAAGTTATTTTACATGGAAATCATGAGGGATTAAAAACCCAACCAAACAGGCAAACAAAAAGCAACCAAACAAACCAAACCCCCACAGAACCAAAGCAACAACAACAATAAAAAAGCCAATAAAAACCCCACAACCAACCAACCAAACAAAAAACCAACCCACAACCAACCCCAATAAAAAAACAACTGGAACTAAACCCGCAAGAAACAGTGGGGACTTTGCCAAAGGAGGGTAAAAAGACACATAAAGAAAAAGAGAGGTGAAATCTATAGAAGTGAAATCTGTCTTGTGGCAGAGAAAACACCAAGCAACTTCAGGGAGCAGTATCACAGTATCACAGTGTCACAGTCCCACAGTATAACTGAGGCTGGAAGAGACCCCAAGGATCATCGAGTCCAACCTGTCTCCACAGACCTCATGACTAGACCATGGCACCAAGTGCCACGTCCAATCCCCTCTTCAACACCTCCAGGGATGGTGACTCCACCACCTCCCTGGGCAGCACATTCCAATGACGAACGACTCGCTCAGTGAAGAACTTTCTCCTCACTTTGAGTCTAAACCTCCCCTGGCGCAGCTTGAGACTGTGTCCTCTTGTTCTGGTGCTGGTTGCCTGGGAGAGAAGAGACCAACCCCTTCCTGTCTACAACCACCTTTCAGGTAGTTGTAGAGGGCAATGAGGTCACCTCTGATCCTTCTCTTCTCCAGGCTAAGCAACCCCAGCTCCCTCAGCCTCTCCTCACAGGGCTGTGCTCAAGGCCTCTCCCCAGCCTTGTTGCCCTTCTCTGGACACATTCAAGTGTCTCAATGTCCTTCTTAAACTGAGGGGCCCAGAACTGGACACAGGACTCAAGGTGTGGCCTAACCAATGAAGAGTACAGGGGCACAATGACTTCCCTGCTCCTGCTGGCCACACTATTCCTAATGCAGGCCAGGATGCCATTGGCCCTCTTGGCCACCTGGGCACACTGCTGGCTCATGGCTGTCAATCAGCACTCCCAGGTCCCTCTCTGTTTGGCAGCTCTCCAGCCACTCCAACCCCAGCCTGTAGCTCTGCATGGGGTTGCCGTGGCCAAAGTGCAGCACTTGGCACTTGGACTTGTTAAATGCCATCCCATTGGACTCTGCCCATCTGTCCAGTCGGTCGAGGTCCCTCTGCAGAGCCCCTCTGCCCTCTAACTGACCAACATCTGTTCCCAACTGTCCTCCACAAGGGACAGTGTCAGTGGCTCAGAAGGGAGCAGCTGTACCCAGCAGAGACCCAGATTTGTTGAAGACTCTGGGGCTCTCTTGCCAGAAACTAGACCCAACTTCCAAATGCCAAGGAAAACAGGAAGAGAGACTAAGAGAGCTTCATGTCTTAAATCAAAGCTTTGCCTTCAATAAAAGCTTTCAAAGGGCTGTTCCCCACCCTTTCTCCGACAGCAGACTTGAACACTGGCTGTTGGGCTCCAGAGTCAAGGGCTTGGTTATAATGCAGCTTGGGTGGATGAGGCCAAAGGGTGAGGCCAAATGGAATGACTTTTTTTAATGTTGTGTTTCAGTTTGGGGGTTTTATAAGGGGAAAAAAAAGGCTGTTTAGCTTAGGTCTCTACTTCCCCCCCTCTCCCCCCCCCTTAACCTAGATATAAACCAGTTTGGCTCCAGTCTAACTGGAGGGCCAAACTCTGTTAGAAGGTCAGGCCATAAACAAATTTTACAACTGTTGTTAATTAAATAGTTATTGTAGTATGGATGGGGTCAACCAAAGGGCGTGTGTGGGAGGGGAGGAGAGAGCCTGAGTGGCAAAAGATGGGGGGAATCTTGGCTCCTGATCTAGAAGGCGTGAACAAGCAAGAACTCTGTGGAAAAGACCTCTGGGACATAAAAATAATTGTTAACATTTCAATTTTTGATGCAAATATTCAGCAATTAATAACAACTGGCAGCTCATGTTCCCCCATTCACACTTTTCCTAGGCTCTGAAACCATCCTGGCTTTCCTCAGGCAGCGAGCTTCCCTCTCTTGCTATCAGTGCTATCACTTTCACAGCAGCCTTCCAACGTATTAGTGCCTCCCCGTGCCAGCATGTTGTCCAAGTTCCAGATGGCTGAAAGAGTTGTGATGGAATGGGAATTCCAGTTAGTGATTTATAGGAGAGCAACACAGAAAAGAAGAGAAGCAGGGGGTGGGGAACCACCAAAAAACCAGATAGAAGATTGCATTTAATTTCAATACTCAGCAATGTGCTTTCCTTGTCCTGAAAGTGGAACCCTGCAGCCTGCCTTGCATGCCGACTGTGTGTGTGTGCCTAGCTAAAACTGGTGCCTGTGATAGGATCTGATCTTGACTCTACAGAGGAGCAAAATTTATGTTTCAGGTCTGTAAGGCATTTTGAAGTTAATCAGGTCCTTGGGGGCTGATATAATTTGCGCTGATGATTAGAAAAGCTATTTAAGATTTTTGTTAATAGTCTGTTACATGGACCTCGTGGAAAGGCTCCAACAGCACTCTGGTGGATTTTTTTCCCCTGTCATATTCAGGTTACAGACCCTTCACAGATGTTGTAAATAGACATCAATGCTAAAATGGAATATTACACAAATTAAGATCATAAGTGTGCTCCAACTGCCAGCGCAGAGATTTTGTTGGAAACATCTGTGGCAGAAAAGCAAAGGTTTCAGGCCATGGTATTGATAACAATGGGGTTCAGTTGTAATATACACTGCTTATCTTTCTTTTCTTCTTAATACTTACTTTTTTTCCCCCCAACATGGCCTGCATCAAGAATAGTGTGGCCAGCAGGAGCAGGGAGGTCATTCTGTCCCTGGACTCAGCACTGGTTAGGCCACACCTTGAGTCCTGTGTCCAGTTCTGGGCCCCTCAGTTTAAGAAGGACATGGAGACACTTGAATGTGTCCAGAGAATGGCAATGAGGCTGGAGAGGGGTCTGGAGCACAGCCCTGTGAGGAGAGGCTGAGGGAGCTGGGGTTGCTTAGCCTGGAGAAGAGGAAGCTCAGGGGAGACCTCCTTGCTGTCTCCAACTCCCTGAAGGGAGGTTGTAGGCAGGTGGGGGTTGGTCTCTTCTCCCAGGTAACCAGCACCAGAACAAGAGGACACAGTCTCAAGCTGTGCCAGGGGAAGTTTAGGCTGGAGGTGAGGAGGAGGCTCTTTACAGAGAGAGTTGTTGGCCATTGGAATGTGCTGCCCAGGGAGGTGGTGGAGTCACCATCCCTGGAGGTGTTCAAGAGGGGACTGGACATGGCACTTGGTGCCATGGTCTAGTGGGCATGAGGTCTTGGGTGACAGGTTGGACTTGAGGTCTTTTCCAACCTTGTTGATTCTATGATTCCTTATGGTTTTAACCATACAAATAATAATGTGGGCTTATAATGAAAAGCAATAAATCTCAGTGGTTGGCAATCCAATGGATGCCTGCGCCGTGAGTGAGCCACCTGAGAATCCAACACTCCCTGCTCCAGAAAATATATAGCTGTCAGGGATTTTAAAGACAAGTATTGAGCTGAAAGTTTGTTCAGACTGCATCCAGTGATTCCATTCTGTTCAGGAATTAATTTCTCAGGTGAAAAGGATAGATGACATATAAATCATGGACTTGTAGAATCGCTTAGGCTGGAAAAGACTTTAAGATCATCGAGTCCAACCATTTTGCTCAGCACTGCCAAGTCCACCCCTGAGCTGTGTCCCCAGGTGCCACACCTGCAGGTCTTTTAAACATCTCCATGGATGGTGACTCAACTGCTTCCCTGGGCAGGCTCTTCCAGTGTTTGACAATCCTTTTTGGTGAAGGAATTTTTCCTAATATCCAATCTAATTCTCCCCTTGGTGCAACCTGAGGACATTTCCTCTTCTCCTATGCTGTTCTGGGCCTTTTTTTGGTTTGGTATTACTGCTGTTGCAGCTGTGCTAGTCATAGAATCAGAGAATCACAGAATCATAGAATCATAGATTCATAGAATCAATAAGGTTGGAAAAGACCTCAGAGATCATCAAGTCCAACCTGTCACCCAACACCTCAGGGCTAACTAAACCATGGCACCAAGTGCCACATCCAATCCCCTCTTGAACACCTCCAGGGATGGTGACTCCACCACCTCTCTGGGCAGCACATTCCAATGGCCAATCTCTCTTTCTAGGAAGAACTTTCTCATAGCAGTAATCACCATGACACTGTGCAATAGAGTCCCCCAAAGCTAGACATTCCTGTGGTGCTTCCTTCCTGGCACACCAACTGCACTGTTGGTGCCCATCCCTGTAGTGGCTGCTTGCAGTTTCTAGGTCTAGATAGGTTGGACTTGATGATCCCTGAGGTCTTTTCCAACCTTATTGATTCTATGATTCTACTTCATGTCTCCCTGACAAACCTGGTTTTGACAATACTTCATAGGACACTACCTTTGTGCTTGGCTGTTGCATCTCTGGCTGGTCTCTTCCTTTGAGCACACAGCTGCACAGCTACCTGTATTTATCCACACATTCATTGTGCTTTCACCTCTGCTCAGCTCTTCCAGCTGTCTTCTATTAGTTTTCAGTTGAAGCCTTTGTTCACCTATATCTTTGATCTCACTTATCCAAATATAAATACTGTACTCAGATGGCCAGAGGAAGGAACAAGCTTTGCAAATATCCCTTGTGTCTGTATCTCACAAATCAGGGGAAGTCATACTCATAAGGCCAAGCTTTAGCTTCTGTTTATTAGGCTGCAAGAAGTAGGGAAACTTCTTATCACTGCATGCAACAGCTCTTCTCAGGAGGGGAGAGGCCCCAGAGAGGGTCAGTCCTGTGCTGGTGTGGGATGATCTCAAAGGTCTTTTCCAGACTGGTCTATTCTATTCTATTCTATCCTATCCTATTCCATTCCATTCCATTCCATTCCATTCCATCCATTAATTCCTGTGTGGACAATCCTAGGTGATCCTGCTTTGGCAGGGGGGTTGGACCTGATCATCTCTGGAGGTCCCATGGAACCTCTCATGTACTGTGGTACTGTGATTGTTTATTATCCATGCCCCAGTAAAAGAGGAGAGGGCTCAGTGGCTGTGGTCATAAGGCTTTGTTTGCAGTAATGAGAGCCCTAGTGATTTTATTTTTGTTAAAAAAACACACTACCATATGATAAATAAAATAACTTAGTAGCCAATGCCAATGGCAAAGAGCATCAGAGAACAAGGACTTTGTTCAAGATGTATGGTTGTGGAGGGCATTCACAAGAATGAGAATTAGAGTTAGAATTAGAATTAGAATTACAATTACAATTAGAATTAACCAGGTTGGAAAAGACCTTTGAGATCATCCAGTCCAACCTCTCACCCAACACCATCTAATCAACTAAACCATGGCACCAAGTGCCTCATCCAGGCTCTTCCTAAACACCTCCAGTGATGGTGACTCCACCACCTCCCTGGGCAGCACATTCCCATGGCCAATCTCTCTTGCTGGGAAGAATTTCTTCCTGACATCCAGCCTAAACCTCCCCTGGAGCAGCTTGAGACTGTGTCCTCTAGTTCTGGTGCTGCTTGCCTGGGAGAAGAGACCAACCCCCAGCTGGCTACAGTATCACAGTGTCACAGTATCACAGTATAACTAAGGTTGGAAGAGACCCCAAGGATCATCTAGTCCAACCTGTCCCAACCTCCCTTCAACAACCTCCCTTCAGGGAGCTGTAGAGAGCAAGAAGGTCTCCCCTGAGCCTCCTCTTCTGCAGGCTAAGCAACCCCAGCTCCCTCAGCCTCTCCTCACAGGGCTGTGCTCCAGACCCCTCCCCAGCTTTGTTGCCCTTCTCTGGACACCTTCCAGCATCTCAACATCTTTCCCAAACTGAGGGGCCCAGAACTGGACACACACAGACACACACAGACACACACACAGACACACAGGGCCCTCTTTCTAGGGGAAAGAGTTTTGCATTTAGAAGCTTTGCAAAAGAGCTGTACCCTTCATTTTTACCTTTGGAAGAGAAACCAACAACCCAAAGCTGAACTTAAGTATTTCCAGAAAATCTTGAAGGAAATTTCCATCTTAATGACACAGAGCATAAAGCTTCTGGCTAGGGCTGTTAAAACTCAGTTGCTCTCTAATTGTAGTCATGCTTCAGCTTCAGCTTCAACTGTAGGAAAGAGGCTGAGCCATATTCTAATTGGATTAAATATACAGTGTGCCCCATGTAGAGACCCTGCTCCTCTCCCAGGGTAGATGACAGAGGGATTTGGATGTAGATGAACAGGCTGTCATCACTTCTTGGTGTGCTGAAAAACTAACTGCAAATCTAGGACTTTTCTCCCAGCTGACTCTATTTTTGCCTCACACTCTCTGCCTGGATGCTTCCAGCCATTTGTAAACTAGACAACCTTCCCTCTTCTCTGATGAGGCAATGGTGAGACTGCAGAGGTCAGGAGCTGTCTTGTCTGGAGCTTCCCCTGTGTGGGCTGGTCCACTTGTACAGTAGCCACCAGCATTGCCCCAGCTGTAGGATCTGTGCCACACTGCCAGCAGTGACACTAACCACAACTCCATGAAAACTTAGGGTTCACTTGCAAAGTCCCTAGGCTAGAGGGAAGTCAGGGCATCGTCAGAAAGTGGGAACAGACAGTGCCTTTTGCAGTTGCTGTCAATCTGGGTCCAAACACAAGGGCTAACTGGATTAGTTGTGACTGTTAGCAGATACTACCTGGCTTTCATCTACACTGCATGGGACAAGCCTCCTTCAGAGCAAACTGTGCCTGCACCACCTTGGCTCAAGGTCTCCTGCAGGCCTTATGGGTTACAGTTTAGAATAGAATAGAATTAACCAGGTTGGAAAAGACCTTCAAGATCATCAAGTTCAACCTATCACCCAACACCATCTAATCAACTAAACCATGGCACCAAGTGCCTCATCCAGTCTCTTCCTCAACACCTCCAGGGATGGTGACTCCACCACCTCCCTGGGCAGCACATTCCAATGGGCAAGCTTTTTTCTATGAAGAACTTTCTCCTAACATCCAGCCTAAACCTCCCCTGGCACAGCTTGAGACTGTGTTCTCTTGTTCTGGTGCTGGTTGCCTGGGAGAAGAGACCAACCCCCACCTAGCTACAACCTCCCTTCAGGGAGTTGTAGAGAGCAAGGAGGTCTCCCCTGAGCCTCCTCTTCTGCAGGCTAAGCAACCCCAGCTCCCTCAGCTTCTCCTCACAGGGCGTTGCTCCAAACCCCTCATGTGCCTGAGGGGAGTGGACCCCCAATTGCTGGCATGATGGCTCAGCAGCAAGTGTGGCACAGCCTGCAGGCATTTGACTGAACATGTATGTGACTTTCACCTCTGATGGGGGCATGGCTAGGGTCAGAAGAATGGGCATGACAGGATTTAGGGGCTCAGTGTGTGTAGATACTGAGTTATAATCTTCCACAGCATTTATGCTCTGGCTGCCAACAGCATCACTTTCCCACTGTCTTCCATTTCTTTCACACATGGCTTTCTGAAAGGGCTGCATCAAGTGAGTTCTGCTACAGCTTTATTAAGCAGCTTTGTTTCTGGGAGGACATGCCTCAGCACTGCCAGCAGATGTCCTGTGCTGGGTGTTTTTAAGATGGAGTGGATGAGGGCCTATAAAATACATGTGGGAAATCATCAGAGCTGGCAGAAGGGATGTCTTCCCATGAAAAATGGTGACACTGAGTAATATCCAAACCAGCCTAACACCACCTGCAGAAGTGCCAAGATTTCTACCTCAAAGGTTGGAAGAAACCTTTCCCGTTTCAATGTTCCCTGCCTCTGTAAATGAGCTTATTATTCATCTTAGGTCTGTCACATAAAGGGGAAAAAAAATCAAAAGGACATCTGAGTTTAATCTCATTGGCTGGTTTATAAGCTTGGAAGTCAGGCAGGAGAGTCACAAATCCACGCAGACATCCCCCAGTGCTGACTTTTGCATTTGGATTTCTGATTTACTTGAAAAATACATAAAAACCTTGCAGAGCCAGCCAGCTCCCTATTGGCTACACATCTGTACAGGCTCCAGAGCACTGTGGATTCCTGCAAATATCTGGAAGAGATTGTGCTCAATGAGCTGCCCCCTCAGAGGCTCCTTCCAAACAGCAGAATCCAATGAACTCAAGTGTCCCGGGAGTGATTGGCCAGTGGAATGTGCTGCCCAGGGGGGTGGTGGAGTCACCATCACTGGAGGGGTTTAGGAAGAGCCTGGATGAGGCACTTGGTGCCATGGTTGAGTTGATTAGATGGTGTTGGGTGATAGGTTGGACTTGATGATCTCAAAGGTCTTTTCCAACCTGGTTAATTCTATCCTATCCTATCCTATCCTATCCTATCCTATCCTATCCTATCCTACCCTGCCCTACCCTATCCTATCTTACCCTACCCTATCCTATCCTATTCATCAATGGCAAAGCAATTCCTCTTTGGCCTGCTCTGGTGGCAGCTGCCATCATAAATGTGGAAGATATGTGGATGCAGAAATGAATCATTTGGGGGAGATGGAAATGTGTTCACCAATCAATAGTAGTGACTGCAAGGGACAATCAGCCTCCCAGGTGTTGGTTTTGCCGTTTGAAAACTCCACAAGGACACTGAAGAGAAGCAGAAGCATAGAATCATCATAGACTCATAGAATCAACAAGGTTGGAAAAGACCTCAGAGATCATCAAGTCCCCAACACCTCAGGACTAAATCATGGCTCCAAGTGCCACATCCAGTTCCCTCTTGAACACCTCCAGTGATGGTGACTCCACCACCTCCCTGGGCAGCACATCCCAATGGCCAATTACTGTTTCTGGGAGGAACTTTGTCCTCACCTCCAGCCTAAACTTCCCCTGGCACAGCTTGAGACTGTGTCCTCTTGTTCTGGTGCTGGTTGCCTGGGAGAAGAGACCAACCTCCATCTGGCTACAACCTCCCTTCAGGTAGTTGTAGACAGCAAGGAGGTCTCCCCTGAGCCTCCTCCAAGTAGTTTCTGTGGTTGAGATTCACCTCCCTTACCTCAGCCATCTAGAAAAGATTTACCTGGTCTGAGCTACCCATCTAGAAACATCATTTATAGGCAGCTTCCTGGTAGTTTGACAACAGAATACATCATCCCATGAGGTCACTCCTTTTTCCATTGACCAAAGGGACAATCTACAGGACTCCATTTAGGGCACACTTAGGTTTCATCCAGCTGAAAGAGGAATCTGCTGCTAAATGTGTATTCAGCAGACCCCTTACCCAGTACAATTGAGGTAGTAGATTTGTTAGTGGTTTTATTGATGTAGTTTCCTCCACACCTCACTCCCAAGGCCTTATTCAACCTCTTTTATTAGGTGAACAATATGTCTTACCCATCTTATTCACCTGATCTGACCTTTACTGTCTTTAAGGGTAGGCCGTTTGGATGCTGATTTCCTGCTGTGAATGTAAGCAGCTCTGTTTGCAGGAAGTAACTCTTCACCAGCAGCCAGCCTGTCGTACAGCTGCTGAGCTGAGCCTTCGCTCCTCTAGGCTGACCACATCTTGCTTTGCAGGTTTCAAATGTGAAAGTCTGGCTGCCTTTCATGATTGGGGTTTTGCAAGAGCAGGTGAAAACTGCACAGATTTATGAATCCCGCCCTTCACCCCGCTTAATTTTTGGCTCTGCCTCAACTTCTTTCTCTTCCTGTTTTCCCAAGAACATTTCCCCCTTGGAAGCCAGCTTCATTAATGCAAAATTCAAAATTAGCCAGAGACTCCCTTCCACCTTCCTAGACAGCTCACATCCTTGCTGGGAGACTTGCAGGTCTGTCTCTACCAAGCCAGGATCCTTTCCAGGCCCCTCTGGTCAGGACTGATTCCTCCTCCTGCTGCCCGATATCCTGTGTGCAGCACCAGCTCAAGTCAGTCCCTCAGCTCTTTTAAGCTCTTTCCTCTCTGAAGTCTTTGCTGAATTTAGGTGACCCATAATGTTTCCCAGAAGGTCTAATTAAGAGTCACTTGCTCTTAACATGTGAACAGGCCTTCAGAGCATCTGCAAAGTGAACTGGAGCTAGCACAGGTGAGGCTGAGCCTGTGGTGGCTCCCTTCCATGCCAAATAACATGTGTTTGGGCATGCAGAAGAATGTAAACCAGTCCCCACTTCTGAAGACACAGGAGTGTATTTATTTATGGGGGTTAAGGAATAAATAACTAGTCCCTCTTATTCCTGGCTCACAGTAACACTGCTACTGTTGGGTCAGTGGCAGTAATGGTCTCCTGGACACTGTAGGTTGGCAAAAGTATGTGGTGGTTACAGGCTATGCCTTTAAAATCTAGTTACAGGTTTTGAGCAGGAAAGTAGAAAAATATAAACAAATCACTGTGGGTGTGAAAAGGAGAACAGAAGATCATTCTAAACTAATTCATTGGATACAACATCTGCAATAAGAGGAGCTGTACCATAACAGTCCTTCTCTTCTCTTCTCTCCTCTTCTCTTCTCTTCTCTTCTCTTCTCTTCTCTTCTCTTCTCTTCTCTTCTCTTCTCTTCTCTTCTCTTCTCTTCTCTTCTCTTCTCTTCTCTTCTCTTCTCTTCTCTTCTCTTCTCTTCTCTTCTCTTCTCTTCTCTTCTCTTCTCTTCTCTTCTCTCTTCTCTCTTCTCTTCTCTTCTCTTTTCTCTTCTCTTCTCTTCTCTTCTCTTCTCTTCTCTTCTCTTCTCTTCTCTTCTCTTCTCTTCTCTTCTCTTCTCTTCTCTTCTCTTCTCTTCTCTTCTCTTCTCTTCTCTTCTCTTCTCTTCTCTTCTCTTCTCTTCTCTTCTCTTCTCTTCTCTTCTCTTCTCTTCTCTTCTCTTCTCTTCTCTTCTCTTTCTTTACTCCAACATCCACATGTTTACCACGGGGCTGAGGGGAAGACAACACCCTAGGTAGGCTCTTAAGAATAAAGTTATTTAGGCCTGAAGAAATGTTCATTGCTTCTCCTCTCACCAATACAGCACAGATGTGGATATCAGGGGGAAGCATGTGAAAAGTCATGAAGCTGCTATTCATTTTGTCATCCACTTACAGTCTCTGTAATGGTTACCCTCTCCTCAGCCACAGCGACGCAGCAGTCAGCTGTGCTCAGCCTTCACACCTCGCGGAGGAACCTCTCTGTGTGCTGCTCCTGGGGTGCTCTAAAGCTGATAAAACTCAGCAGCTGCTATTTTCACTGGCTTGTGCAGCACACAGTGGGTGTTCTGGTCACCTTATAAATATCACCTTTACACTTCCAAAGGCTTACAAGCAGGTTTGTTTCCAGCAGAGTATCTCCACCTGGGCGCGGTGTGTCTTTAGTTGGTGTTACAGAAAAAGGTCGGCTCTGAGGGCAAGATGTCTTCCCAGAATGACATGCATGAAAGGGGGAATATTGTTGTGTTTGTATCCTAGGAACATACATCTCAGCCTGGTCAAGTTTTCACCACAGGAAGAGCCACGCTGGTGGAAGAGGCTGCAGAGTCCCAGCCTCAGGGCTGAGCCAGCAGAACCAGCCATGCTAATTCAGATGTTCATGGATTTGTAAGTGAACTGGGCTGGCTCCATGGTTTCAGGACAAGGGGCAATCCCAGGTGGACCTCCGTGGAGACATTAATGTGTGGCAGGACAATGGCACTTAATAAGTCCAAGTGCCAGGTGCTGCACTTTGGCCATAACAACCCCAGGCAGAGCTACAGGCTGGGGTCAGAGTGACTGGAGAGCAGCCAGGCAGAAAGGGACCTGGGATTGCTGGTTGAGAGTAGGCTGAACATGAGCCAGCAGTGTGCCCAGGTGGCCAAGAAGGCCAATAGCATCCTGGCCTTCATCAGGAAGAGTGTGGCCAGCAGGAGCAGGGAAGTCATTCTGCCCTGTACTCAGCACTGGTTAGGCCACACCTTGAGTCCTGTGTCCAGTTCTGGGCCAATCAGTTTGGGAAAGACGTTGAGATGCTGGAAGGTGTCCAGAGAAGGGCAACAAAGCTGGGGAGGGGTCTGGAGCACAGCCCTGGGAGGAGAGGCTGAGGGAGCTGGGGTTGTTTAGCCTGGAGAAGAGGAGGCTCAGGAGAGACCTTCTTGCTCTCTACAACTCCCTGACTCTTCCAACCTGGTCTATTCTATTCTATTCTATTCTATTCTATTCTATTCTACTCTACTCTACTCTACTCTACTCCTATTCTACCTCGAGTACTGTGTCCAGTTCTGGGCCCCTCAGTTTAGGAAGGATGTTGACTTGCTGGAACGAGTCCAGAGAAGAGCAACAAAGTTGGTGAGGGGTTTGGAACATAAGCCCTACGAGGAGAGGCTGAGGGAGCTGGGGTTGCTTAGCCTGGAGAAGAGGAGACTCAGGGGTGACCTTATTACTCTCTACAACTACCTGAAGGGAGGTTGTAGACAGACGGATGTTGGTCTCTTCTCCCAGGCAGCCAGCACCAGAACAAGAGGACACAGTCTCAGGCTGCGCCAGGGGAGATTCAGGCTGGATGTTAGAAAAAAGTTCTATACAGAAAGAGTGATTGCACATTGGAATGGGCTGCCTGGGGAGGTGGTGGAGTCGCCATCACTGGAGGTTTTTAGGAGAAGACTTGACAGGGTGCTTGGTGCTGTGGGTTAGTTGCTTGGGCGGAGTTGGATTGGTTGATGGGTTGGACGTGATGATCTTGAAGGTCTCTTCCAACCTGGTTTATTCTATGTATTCTATGTATTCTATGTATTCTATTCTATTCTATTCTATTCTATTCTATTCTATTCTATTCTACTCTACTCTACTCTACTTCTATTCTATTCTATTCTATTCTATTCTATTCTATTCTATTCTATTCTATTCTATTCTATTCTATTCTATTCTATTCTATTCTATTCTATTCTAATCTGTGCCACCAGAGGCTCCAGCAGCATGCATGCAAGGCTGCCTCATCCTGACACTGTAGCTGGGTGCCAACTCAAACAAGAAGCAGTGAGCAGGGGGTGGATGGGGGAAATGGGCTTCTCCCTGCAGGCCAGTGGAGATGGAGTGGTGCATGGCAATGGCCTGACTCCCCCTCCTTCCCCACCAGGCCCTGAGCTGGGACGAGAGACTGCTGCAGGTGCAGAAAAGTTCCAGAGCTGGAGTCCCCCCTGCGGATTTCCTATGTTCCTTCCACAGTCACAATGTTTTAATTGATAGCTCTGGTGAGAATTCAGCAGGTGCAACATAAATCCCAAGGATTGTGCTGAACCCCACGAAACCTTGACTTTCACTTTGGGAGGAGGAGGTGGAGTTTTCTTGCTCTTTGGCTTTCTAGCCTTGAGCTGCATGAGACAGAAAAATGCTGTATTTGCTCAAAGTGCTGCCAGGTTAAAATAAGCAGCTATTCATCTTGGGTTTTTTTTTTCTGAAAGGATGGTTAACTCATTGAGAAAAACTCTTTGCCTGCAAAAATACATTCAGTTAGAACACGAGTGGAGTAGAAACTTGGCTTTTCCTTCTGCGTCCTGGAATGGGGGGCAAAAGCTTTTACATCCATTTCTGCCCCTTCAGACATACTCAGATGGGACAAGGGCAGGGGCAGAAGAAAACCCCTGATCTGATGGATAAACACTGGAATCCTGCTGAAAACAGTTAGTGGTTCCATTTAGCCTTGGGTTTAGTTATGAGGTGAGAGGTGCCAGGCTCTCTAGCATTAAGTCGTCATGCATCTCCTCTTGGTTCACTCTCTGTCAGGAACAGTGTGGCCAGCAGGAGCAGGGAGGTCATTCTGCCCCTGTGCTCAGCACTGGTCAGGCCACACCTGGAGTCCTGTGTCCAGTTCTGGGGGCCTCAATTTAAGAAGGACATTGAGGCTCTTGAAGGTGTCCAGAGAAGGGCAGCAAGGCTGGGGAGGGGTCTGGAGCACAGCCCTGTGAGGAGAGGCTGAGGGAGCTGGGGTTGCTTAGCCTGCAGAAGAGGAGGCTCAGGGGAGACCTTCTTGCTCTCTACAACTCCCTGAAGGGAGGTGGTAGGCAGGTGGGGGTTGGTCTCTTCCCCCAGGCAACCAGCACCAGAACAAGAGGACACAGTCTCAAGCTGTGCCAGGGGAGGTTTAGGCAGGAGGTGACGAGAAAGTTCTTCCCAGAAAGAGTAATTTACCATTGGGATGTGCTGCCCAGGGAGGTGGTGGAGTCACCATCCCTGGAGGTGTTCAAGAGGGGATTGGATGTGGCACTGGAAGCCATGGTTTAGTTAGTGCTGAGGTGTTGGGTACTAGGTTGGACTTGATGATCCCTGAGGTCTTTTCCAACTGTATTGATTCTATGATTCTATGGCACACCTGATTTTGAAGAGACAGTGACAGTGAAGCCCTGCTCTGAGAGGCAGGAGAAAGATCAGCACTTCTCCAGGGGGAATTGCTGTGAGATGTTCTGCTGGGTGACTGAGGCAGCGCAGAGGGGTCCAAAGAGAGCGGGACAAGGCACGTCCCTCATCATTTGCCTCTAACAAAGCAGGTTTATCTACAGCTATGAAGAACACAAAGCTGAGGGAATGCTGCCTAACATTTAAGTAGAGGGGAAATGGAAAGTTTAGATAGAAGTCTTTCAAGGAAAAATACTGAGCAGAATTACAGTAGAAACAGTTTCTATATGGATAAGACAAAATATCTGACAAGGCAAACATCTCTGAGAAGAAAGCACAAGGGCAGAGCTATTACAGCTTCTGAGGCCTTTTCCCTCAGACTTCTTATTTTGTAGCATATTTCTCAAGCACAGCACCCACAACTGTTTTTCTTCATCTATCAAAGCATAAAATTGCCAGTCCTTTGACCTAACTTAAATGAAGGAAGTAGCAATGTTAGGTTTAATTAAAAACAGCAAATATTTGTACAGCTGTCCCTGGTTTCACAGCACAGAAATAGGTTTAGCATCAAATCTTACAGTTTCAGATCCTCTGGGAACCATATACAAAAACATATAGGATCCTTCTGGCTGGCTTGCCAAAGCCAGAAATGCCTTTTTTGGGGAGTTATTTCAGGTGGGGCTCATTCAGCCTTCCCGTTTCCAACCCACTGTTTTCCTACTTGAGACTTTTTTTTCCCCCCTTTATTCCATGGCTGCAAATGTGGTGCTCTCAGCTTGCCTGGTTTGGATGCCTTTGATTCCTTTTGAGGTTCTGTATAATAATAATAACAACAACAACAATAATAGTAATGTTAGGGATAATAATAAAACCCCCAGTGAGGGTAGGCTGAGGAGTTTTTACCTGTCTGTATCCATAGGGTTTTGGTGAAAACCTTGGCAGTCTGACCCAACTGAGCATTTCCAGGGGGTTTCTGGCTCCTGATGTGGGTGTCACTGGGAGGCACCTGGCATGGGATACACAAGCACCAACCAGATCCATGCTAAACATCCCTGAAACCAGAAGGGGTTTGGAATGAAAACTTTCACTGCTGACCCTTGCTCTCCTTTTAAATTACACATTGAAAGACCTAAAATCCTTCATCATGGAGCTTCATAATGAAGCCTCTGGATGGCTGACTCTGTGCACACCCCAGCCCCTCAAAAGGGCCAGTCTTGGCCAGCCCACTCCCAGCAGGGACCATGGAAGGATTTACCCCCTCTGGTGCAAAAGGCTCTGCAGCCCCAAGCTCTGCACCCACCCGCTCATCCCTCCCAGTGACGCTCAAGTTTCAACCTGGTCAAGCCAACCAATGGGCAGAACAGTGGGTGGGGCAGATGGCCACCCCCCATGGAGCCAGAGACAAGAGGGAAGAGGGAGGGAAGGGGCCAGACTGAGTTTAAAAAGCATCACCTAGGTCTGTAGCAGGAAAGGAGTTGGAGAAGCTGATGATGGCTCATCCAGCTGCTCTGCTTGTGTCCATCAGGCACCGGGCAGGGGCTCTCCACACCCTCAAGGCTGCCACAGTCCCCCCTCTTCCCTCCAGTCCCCCACAAATTTCCCACACCCAAGCCTTCAGCACGAGCAGGTATGGCCCAACTTGGCAGAGCCCAGGAGAGGAGATGGAGTTGCCCAAGCCTGATGGTGCTCAGGGCCTGCAGGGAGAGAGAAATGCACAAGGGAAAAGCCCTAAGGAAGAAGAGAGGGGAGATCTACATCCTCTCAGTCCAAGTGAGCCCGGGACAGGGAAGCTGACCCAGCCAGGGCTGGCAAGGCTTGAGCCACTTAGAGAGACAGGTCTGGGCAGCAAAATGTCCCCACTAGCAGAAGCAACTTCCCTGCTTGTACAAGTAGAACAAACTCTCCTGCTCCCTCTTCTACAGCAGCATTCTCTTCCTATCCACCCAAAAACAAGTAACAGAGAGTGAGCAGTACACTTAGCTCAGGCTTTTGGCACAAGGGCAGTAGACTGCACCCAGAATTGCATGTGCTGGGTCTTGCCATGGAGACTGGAAGAGTTTCATTCACATTAATTTTCAGCTGAGTAACTGAAGCCTAGAGCCTGCAAAACAGAAAGCTACTGACAGTTAAGAGTAGTTGCATCACAGGGGTTCAGGGGATAAAACCCCTTTTTGGCAGAATGAAGGCTTACTGACATGTTGAGCAGCCTGGGAAGCTTGCAAAGGTTTTTCAGAAGCCAGCTTTATGTGCCTGAATGTCTATAAATGCACATAGAGTCTTGAGCTACAAAACTATCCTCAAGTTCTAAAGAGCAGCACAAGATGCAGAGGTGTCTGCTAAGCTGCATGGGAGACATGACTGACCTGCAGAGCCCACAGCTGCTGCAGGCTGACACACAGCACATCCAGCACCAGAACAAGAGGGCACAGTCTCAAGCTGTGCCAGGGGAAGTTTAGGCTGGAGGTGAGGAGAAAGTTCTTTACAGAGAGAGTTGTTGGCCATTGGTTGGAAAAGACCTCAGAGATCATCAAGTCCAACCTGTCACCCAACACCTCATGGCTAACTAAACCATGGCACCAAGTGCCACATCCAATCCCTTTTTGAACACCTCCAGTGATGGTGACTCCACCACCTCCCTGGGCAGCACATCCCAATGGCCAATCTCTCTTGCTGGGAAGAACGTTCTCCTCACCTTGAGCCTGAACTTCCCTTGGCACAGCTTGAGACTGTGTCCTCTTGTTCTGATGCTGGTTGCCTGGGAGAAGAGACCAACCCCCACCTGGCTACCACCTCCCTTCAGGGAGTTGGAGAGAGCAAGAAGGTCTCCCCTGAGCCTCCTCTTCTCCAGGCTAAGCCATTGCAAGTCAGTGTACAGCTCATTCATAAACTCAACTCACCAGGAATTAGAAGCAACCTTTGAACACTTGAGTCCAAATATTTTCAGTCTCCAGGGATCTAAGAGTCCACTAGGACTAGACTGGATGTTAGGAAGAAATTCTTCATAGAGAGAGTGATTGGCCATTGGAATGTGCTGCCTGGGGGGGTGGTGGAGTCACCATCACTGCAGGTGTTTAGGAAGAGCCTGGATGAGGCACTTGGTGCCATGGTTGAGTTGATTAGATGGTGCTGGGTGATAGGTTGGACTCCATGATCTCAAAGGTCTTTTCCAACCTGGTTAATTCTATTCTATTCTAAATACATCTGGAGGTGGAAGGGGCAATGGTGGGGGCTATGTGTGATATTAAAAGGGTGTGTTAAGAATCAGATGCCATTGTTAGACCCTGTGAGAGCACAGGGCCAGCTTGAACTTCTGCAATAGCAGTTTTCCAGTAAGTCTTCTTCATTGCTCATAACTTGGAATAAAGAAGGCTGATGGCATTTGGAGTTTTGCTCAGATAATGTTAGCTTGAGGAAATGCAGCCACCTGAACAGACCAAGGTTTTATTTTCTCCCTGCTCATTCCCAGAACTGCTTTAGTGTCTAGTTGTGTGAAAGCATCTGTTTACTTTGGATTCTGATTTTCCTGTTCTACTTGAAGCTAAGTTAGGTCCTTACTTTTTTCCCACTGAATACTCATTATCATGATCCATTGAGCTCTGTGCTCTTGGAGTTTGGTCCAGAGAAGGGCAACAAAGCCGATGAAGGGTTTGGAGAACAGGGCTGGTGGGGAGCAGCTGAGGGGACTGGGGTGGTTTAGTCTGGAGAAGAGGAGACTGAGGGGAGACCTCCTGGCTCTCTATAACTCCATGAGAGTTGGAGTGGGGTGAGTGTTGCTCTGTTTTCCATAGTGAAAAGTGACAGGAGAAGAGGAAATGGCCTCAGGTTGGACCAGGGGAGGTTTAGGTTGGACATTAGAAGCAACTTCTTCCCTGAAAGGGTACTCAAGCACTGGAACAGGCTGCCAGGGGGAGAGGGTTGAATCCCCATCCCTGGAGGTGTTTCAGAGGGGCAGAGATGTGGTGCTGAGGGCCATGGTTTAGCACCAGCCTTGGCAGAGTTAGAGAATGGTTAGACTGGATGATCTCTGAGGTCTTTTCCAACCACATCAGTTCTGTGATTCTGTCCTGTGATTCCTTCCCCCCTTTCCTTCTACAGTGAGGTTACATAAATTCTGCACTAGGTTTCCTCAGATCCTGCATCACAAGCAACCAACCCTTTTAGCTGCAAGCAGTTTCACTGCTGCAGATATGCTTTGGAAAGAAATTGGATTCAAAGGGAACAATTTATATTGTAGCCTTCCCATCAAGTCAGATTAACTCTTAAAAATAAGTTCTAAGCCAGTGAGTTAGCCACAGTCCTTTCAGAATAGACTAGACTAGACTAGACTAGACTAGACTGGAATTAACTAGGTTGGAAAAGACCTTTGAGATCATGGAGTCCAACCAGTCACCCAACACCATCTAATCAACTAAACCATGGCACCAAGTGCTTCATCCAGTCTCTCCTAAACACCTCCAGTGATGGTGACTCCACCACCTCCCTGGGCAGCACATCCCAACGGCCAATCTCTCTTTCTCTTATTATCTTTCTCTGATATATTACTTTTCTCTGATATAAATATATTATACTATAATATCTTATCTTTCTCTGATATAAATCAGTCTAGGAAGTTAAAATAGCCATCTCATTTGCAAAGCAGTCATGGTATTTTCTTTAAGGGGCTGGGTGGGTGGGGGAAGAAAATAGCATCCTTAAGTTGGTGCCAGATTGTCAGGGCAGGATAGTAAGAAAAAAATCTGACTGTGCAAGTTCCTCCTGCCTCTGTGCTACAATGCCCCTGGCTCTGCCTGGTGTGGAGGAAGAAGTTTGGAGCAGCAAGCTTGGTGCTCCTAGCCAAAAGAAGCAGCACCAACAGACCTGCATGTCCATGTAGAGTGCCCTTGCCCAGGATCTCCTGTCAGAGTGAAACCCTCCAATTGTTGTGAAATCATCTCAGTGGCACTTAAGCTCTTCCAAGAGGAAGTCATACCACCAGGACCCAAGTGATGGCATGAAGGCAGCCCTGCCAAGCTTCCCACAGGCAGGTAGTGGGACAGTGCCTTGCCTCTGCTAAGCCTGCCTGCAGCAGTGCCAACACAGGCTTCGTTTTCCTGCTGTATTGAGACCTGTCCCTGGGGAACAAAACAGAAACCTCAAGCTCCTTGCAGGGCAAACAACACCACAGCATCCAAGCACCACTGGCATCGGCCACAGGTGAGAGAAAGACGTGGAGATGCCCTGCTCCTCAGGAGAGGAGCAGTGGGGGCTGGTGCAGACAGGGGGCTCTGCCAGCCGCTCAGCACAGCATGAGCCCAGGACTCTTCACTCAAGGAATCTGCACATTTGGGGGGGCAGGGAGGGGATATGGAATGGCTGGCTGTTGCTAGATGACATTTATACTGGTAGTTAATAAGCTTGTTTTCTAGTTGTTGGTTTCCTGGCACAAATCAGAGATGCAGTTGTCAGTACCAAAGTGACTTGTTCCCCTTATGAGGGAGACATGAGCACTGCTTCATGAATAATGGCTCAGGGGTGAGGGCAACAAGATAAATTGCTTTCATCAGAACTCACAGAAACCAGCAGCAGAGGCTCAGTTTGCCACCACAGGCTGAAGAACTGTACCAGTCTGCACGTTTTTCAGTTTGCAGCCAAGGATATTATGAGGTTGTTCCTGGACCTAATCACTTTGAGTGTTCATTTTTAAAAGGAATTAGCATGAAGAGTGATCCTGGAAAAAATTGCTTCATGCTCCACAAAGTCATTTGTGAGCTATAGGCATCAATACTCATTCTTAAATACTGACAAATGGGCAATTTGGAGTCCTTCAAGTGAGATCCTTCTGGAAGCTCAGAGGATATATGCTTAGGCAGTTCTGTGCACTCCACGTGCATCTGCACCTGCTGTGGGGTTTTGCAGCAGCAGACCACAAAACAAACTACACCAGGGCCTTGGGGGATTTTACTTTTCCCCAGGAAGGGTAACTTTACAAGCACTTGTCAACAGCTCCAGTATTCTCAGCAGTGTGTGTCTTAGGAGGCATCTTCTGCATGCAACTGCTTTAGAAAACAGCAGGTGAGAGATGGATGCAAGCTCGAGGTGGAGCTGTCTGCCCCACAGAGGTTTCACTGATGTGGACGTGGCCCTTGAAGCCATGGTTTAGTTAGTCAGGAGGTGCTGGGTGATAGGTTGGACTTGATGATCTCTGAGGTCTTTTCCAACCTTGTTGATTCTATGATTCTACAGAGACTGAGCTGCTCAAGCCATGTTTCCTCTGGGGTCATCAGAGAGAAAGAGAGACTCCAGATTCAGTTCATGCTACAAATCCGTCTAAGATGGGTCAGGCACACCATTGCCGTTGCTCCCCACTGCCCACATGCAGAGCCTCTGGGGAAAAGCTCCAGCTTAGACCTTCATGCACCCAAGCAATGCCACAGGAATCGTTTTCTCAAGTGGCCATTTATTCCTCCTGAACTTGAGCTATCCTGAGAAGTTATACTGGAAAAGTGTAAAGTAGGTCAGTGAGACTGGAGGCACTGAGTTACCAGAAATGGACATTAGGAGCTTGGCCCACTGATCGTGGAGAACATCCAGCACCTGGACTGGGACACCACCATCACCACACTGCTTTCAGTGGAAATTTTGTCTACCAGGGAGCATGGAGATTAAGAAAAAATGTTGAGGGCTGGCAGCAGGCCAGGGTCTAAAATTTGAGCACACTGAAGAAAAAGGCAGCTGTCTGCAAAAGGCAGCTGTAGGAATCCGTTTGGTGGCTCAGGTTGGCATCTCTGAGTGAAATAAAAGAGGGAATAAAGCAGTTTGTATCTTCTGTGAGGAAGCCTTTCTAAAACTGGCCTCTTTATAAAATGCAAAGCAGCTAGGTGCACAGAATCAATTTAATGTTGAGGTTCAAAAATAAAAGCTGGGCCATCAGAAACATCCTGAAACTTCAGCCTGCCACTGAGTGACAACTGCATGAAACAGACCCAGCGCAGTGGAAAATTTTAAGCCATAAATTACCCAGCCTTGAAACTAGTAGGCAACGCTGTTTCTATTCTGAGGGAGGTTCTTTATGCACTCATCTGTCTAAACATATGGATCTTGAGAAATGAAATCTGCAGGAAGGATCTGCTCCTGTTCTGCAGTTGAAAACACTTAAAACCAAATCACAGCAAATATTCCTCTTACCTGCTCTCCGACGGCAGAGCGCCGCAGGAGCGGGTGCTCTCCATCAGCTCAGCTCACCAGGGCCCTATTTCCTGGAGTTAGAACAGAAATCGTTTTGAGTCTGAGCCCTTTTCTTCCCCTGCAGTGAGTTACTGCACACTTGGATGGAAAGGAGAGAGATAAGTCAAGCTTTCACTCTCTGTCATGTCTCCCTAATCCCCCATGTGCTGGACACCTGCACAAGCTAGCAAAGCCGGCTTGTTTACCTAGCGCAATTTATTTGACCTTTAATATATTTGAGCAAGGATTTTATACCTAAGGCAACTTCACAGAGCAGGTTTGAAAGGTGACCTTCAAAGGAACCATCAGAATCTTTCTGAAAAAGGAAACTTTGGAAAGAGATGTGAGGGAGGCTGCTTTTCAGCTGACCTCCTGACTCCGGGCTCCCTGGCTTCTTGGCACACGGGCATACCAGAGCAATGAGTTCACCTTGCCCACAGCACAGCCACAGCCACTATCACACAACACCTAAGGGCCCAAGAATGATGTGGAGTGGCTGGTTTTGGTATGTCCACAATGATGGAGGAGGAAGACTGAGAGACACAAAAATACCAGAGAATGAGAGAAGTCTGCAGTTCTGTTTTGTACTCCAGGCAAACCTTCCAAATAAAGAACAGTGCAAAGGGACAAAAGTAATGGCACAGCGTTTCCCTCTGGGTATAAAGGAGGGGAATGGAATGAAGCTGGAGGTGGGGAGATTGAGGCTGGAGGTGAGGAGGAAGTTCTTCCCCAGGAGAGTGGTGAAGCCCTGGAATGGGTTGTCCAGGGAGGTGGTTGGGGCCCTGTCCCTGGAGGTGTTTAAGCCCAGGCTGGATGAGGCTCTGGGCAGCCTGCTCTAGTGTGGGGTGTCCCTGGCCATGGCAGGGGGGCTGAACTGGATGATCCTTGTGGTGCCTTCCAAGCCTGACTGATGCTATGATACTATGATTGCCTCCTGTTTGTTGGCTGGAGCACTCATTCACCACTGGTTTGGGGTTTGTTTTTTGATGTTAACTCACATTTTAATCTTTCACCTGCAAATCCTTTCTGCTATCACCATTGGGAAGCTGTGGCTGAAGTTGGGGTTTTGAAACTGCTTGCTTTGCTGTCTTTAACAGCAAATGTGAACCCCACAATCAGCCTGAAACTGCATGCTTTCAAGAACAACATTAAAACTCAATTTCCTCTCAGCTAGAAGCACAGGCTGGTACTAGCTAAAAGAGTAAATACATCAAGTGAAGGAGGGAAGAGGTGCCAAAATCTTGTGTGTACAGCATGTTACAGGAGAAAGTTCCCCCGTTCATCCAGGACAGCTTGTCCTGGAGCGTTCATTGCACGTGAGACCTCAGGAAGGCTGTGACTGAGAGCAGACTTGCACATAAATTTTGGGATTACAGAGGTTGAACCTGATTCCAGAAGAAAATGTCTTGTCCTCTTCATCTCCACTGGCTCATTCCCAGTACTGAGATCTTCCTTCCTCTGTGTTGACGCAGCCCTTTGCTAGAGCAAACCAGGCTGGGGACCCATTGCAAGCCTGGAGAAGAAGAGGCTCAGGGCAGACCTCCTTGCTCTCTACAACTCCCTGAAGGGAGGTTGTAGCCAGGTGGGGGTTGGTCTCTTCTCCCACGTAACCAGCACCAGAACAAGAGGACACAGTCTTAAGCTGTGCCAGAGGGGGTTTAGGCTGGACGTTAGGAAGAAGTTCTTCCCAGCAAGAGAGATTGGCCATTGGGATGTGCTGCCCAGGGAGGTGGTGGAGTCACCATCACTGGAGGTGTTTAGGAGGAGACTGGATGAGGCACTTGGTGCCATGGTTGAGTTGATCAGATGGTGTTGGGTGATAGGTTGGACTCGATGATCTTGAAGGTCTCTTCCAACCTGGTTAATTCTGTTCTTTTGCTTTCAGGACAGCATTGAATTTAGAAACATTTGCAGCCGTATGGCCTTACAAAGAGAGGAACCACAATTTGAGAGGGACTTACATGAAGCCCAGCAGCATCTGAAGACCATCACTGTGAAGCTCGGTTTTTTTTAGTTGCAATTTCCCCCTCAGATTCTTATATCCTGCTCCAATCTGCTCTGACAAAAGTCCTGCAAAATCTCTTGGCAACATGAAACAGCAGGTTGCTTGGCCAAGGAAGGAGCAAGGCCTGTGAGCTCTGATAGTCCTTTTATAGGACAAAGGCATTGAAAGGTGAATCCTGGAGATTTTACTGTAGAAAGAGTTCCTGCAGACTTTGCATCAGTGAAGGCTTCCCAGTGGAGATGGTGTCCCTGCAAAGTCCTGACTAGCCTTCTCCTATCAAACTCACACTGAAGTCATGCTAATGGGAGCTAGAAACATCTCCTGAAGGAGATCTCTGGAGGAACAGGAATTCATTCTTAAATAATAAGGTCTCAAAATTAATTATAGAACCAATAAGGTTGGAAAAGATCTCAGAGATCATCAAGACCACCCTAGCACCCAACACCTCATGAGACTAACTAAACCATGGCTCCAAGTGGCACATCCAATCCCCTCTTGAACACCTCCAGGGATGGTGACTCCACCACCTCCCTGGGCAGCACATTCCAATGGCCAATCTCTCTGGGAAGAACTTTCTCCCCACCTTGAGCCGACACAAAGATGCAGGCTGGGAAGACAGCCATCAAAAATCCCTCTATTTTCATCACAGCTCAGGAAAAATGTGTTTTCAAGTGATCCTTTATGGAGTGGACACTTGAGAAAGACAGAGAATATATAATGCTTCAATACAGACTCTTCCATGAGGAGGTATACAGCCTGATTACACTGCAAATAAAGACAGTCTGTGAAATCCTTACTGCATTTTACCCTAAGAAGCCAAGAAACACAAGCCCTATGAGGAGGGGCTGAGGGAGCTGGGGTTGCTTAGCCTGGAGAAGAGGAGGCTCAGGGGTGACCTTATTGCTCTCTACAACTACTTCAAGGGAGGTTGTAGCCATCTGGGGATTGGTCTCTTCTCCCAGGCAACCAGCAGCAGAACAAGAGGACACAGTCTCAAGCTGCACCAGGGGAGGTTAGGGGAAAGTTCTACACAGAGAGAGTGATTGCCCATTGGAATGTGCTGCCTGAGGACGTGGTGGAGTCACCATCACTGGAGGTGTTTGGGAGGAGACTTGATAGGGTGCTTGGTGCCATGGGTTAGTTGATTAGGTGGTGTTGGATGATAGGTTGGACTTGATGATCTTGAAGGTCTCTTCCAACCTGGTCTTTTCTTTTCTTTTCTTTTCTTTTCTATTCTATTCTATTCTATTCTATTCTATTCTATTCTATTCTATTCTATTCCATTCCATTCCATTCCATTCCATTCCATTCCATTCTATTCTATTCTATTCCACTCTATTCTATTCTATTCAGTGGAAAGGTGAAGGTGCAGTATCTTCCATTAAGAAAAGAGAAGGAAAAAGAGCAGTATGTGGGACCAGCGGGATCAATCTCTTTACAGCACCAAAAGGTCTTGGTAGATGACCCAGTGGAGGTGCATGGCAAGCAAAGCAGAGGAGGCCTTAACGCAGCAAAGCGAAGGCATTTGTACACCGAGGTGAAGTATTGGTGAGCACTGCTGTGCAGAGCTCTTCCCTCCTGCTGCCAGACCGGGAAGGTTTATGAAGTCACTTCGTTCTGTCAAACAGCTGCAGCTGTAATGCTGGGAGGAGGCATTCCCTCCCCCCCCCTTTTCAATAAGATTTAATGTCTGTGTGATTGCTGAGCAGGAATAAGGCCTTGTAAAACCTTTTTTTTCCCTCCCTCCCTCTTTTCTTTTTTTTTTTCCAAAGGGATACATTAACTCCTTTTAACTGGGACTGGGGCAGTAGGTGAGGGACTTTTGTGGGCTATGTGATAGGAAAGTATCTCTTTCCATGGGCTGGAGGAGTGAATTTCCATATGTGAGTTCTATAATATTTTTCTTTCTTTTTTCTTTCTTTTTTTTAATTTCTTTTTTCTTTCTTTTTTTTTTCCTTTATTTTTCCCTTTTCTTTTTCCTTTCTTTTTTCCTTTCTTTTTTCCTTTCTTTTTTCTTTTTTCTTTCTTTTTCCTTTCTTTTTTCCTTTCTTTTTTCCTTTCATTTTTTTCTTTTTCTTTTCTTTTTTTCCTTCCTTTTTTCTTTCTTTTTTCTTTCTTTTTGCTCTTTTTTACTTTCATTTTTTCTTTCTTTTTTTCTTTCTTTTTTCCTTTCTTTTTCCTTTCTTTTTTATTTCTTTTTTCTTTTTTTTTCTTTTTTCCTTTTTTCTTTCTTTTTTCTTTCTTTTTTCTTTCTTTTTTCTTCCTTTCTTTTTTCTTTTTTCTTTCTTTTTTTTTCTCCTTTTTTCCCTTCCTTTTTTCTTTATCTTTTCTTTCTTTTTTTTCTTTCTTTTTTCTTCCTTTCTTTTTTTTCTTTTTTCTTTCTTTTTTCTTTCTTTTTTCCTTTCTTTTTTTTCTTTCCTTTTTTTCCTTCCTTTTTTCTTTATTTTTTCTTTATTTTTTTCCTTTCTTTTTTCCTTTCTTTTTACTTTCTTTTTTTTTCTTTCTTTTTTTTTTTCTTTCTCTTTTTTTTTTTGGAGTGGTGGTACTGTGTGATGGGTGAACATCATCAGCTGCATATTTTCCAGGTGTGGCTCCATGCTTTGATTGATTTGCCATATTTCATGTTAATGCTTCGAATGTTAACACTGCTGCCATTCTCACAGCTAGAATTAGGGCTACCTCAGAAGACTCACTCTAGCAAGAAGGCAGGGATGTGCCACAGGCTGAAATGTTGCATGGGATGTCTCAGCTTAGATTTCATTTAGAAATGGGGAGAGAAGACAAAAAGGTTAGGCCAGCACCAGAGGTCTCTTTGTTTCCTTCTTTTTCTTCAAAATGTGGCTCCATCCTTCAGGGGAAGAGGGCTCTGTTGGGAGCACAACACAGTGGTGTTTGCCAAAATGTTGTGATCTTCAGGGCAATGCTGCACATGATGGCTGGCAGCAAACAGAAGGGTTACATGCAGAATACAGAATTAACCAGGTTGGAAAAGACCTTTGAGACCATCGAGTCCAAGGACATTGAGACACTTGAGCGTGTCCAGGGAAGGGCAACGAGGCTGGGGAGAGGCCTCAACACAAGCCCTGTGGGAGAGGCTGAGGGAGCTGGGGTTGTTTATCCTGGAGAAGAGGAGGCTCAGGGGAGACCTTCTTGCTCTCTCCAACTCCCTGAAGGGAGGTGGTAGCCAGGAGGGGGTTGGTCTCTTCTCCTAGCCAACCAGCAGCAGAACAAGAGGACAGAGTCTCAAGCTGTGCCAGGGGAGGTTTAGGCTGGATGTTAGGAAGAAGTTCTTCCCAGCAAGAGAGATTGGCCCTTGGGATGTGCTGCCCAGGGAGGTGGTAGAGTCACCATCCCTGGAGGTGTTCAAAAAAGGATTGCACGTGGCACTTGAAGCCATGGTTTAGTTAGTCCTGAGGAGTTGGGTGATAGGTTGGACTGGATGATCTCTGAGGTCTTTTCCAACCTTATTGATTCTATGATTCTAAGTGCTGCAGATTCAAAGTACATCACATCTAGAAAAATACTCTGGCAACAGTTCCACCAAATTGGACACATTCCCTTCTGAATGGCACTAGGCCTGCAGAGATCCCTAGCAGTTAAGAGACACAAGACTCTGAGTCCTAGGGTAAATTGAGGTCTTCTGGATATGACTCTTCATGGGTTTTTGAAGAAGAATTAATGTTTATGACAAAAATTTCCAGGGCTTGCTCTTTCCACTTAAAATGACTGTTTTGATTTGTGGTCACTTAAAAAGAAAACCTTGTTAAATTCTTCGACATTCTGGCTAGAACTTTTAAAATCCCATGGGACACTTCCTCTTGCATCAGAATATACAGCACAGGTTTCCAACTCATCTCCTTGGCCTTGAGCTAATGGTGAGACGAAATGGGAGGTCAATGGATTCTCAGACCCTGAGTCTGTAAACACTTCAGGTCTGGTTTCATGATTCAAAGTGCTCACATTACTGTGGTTTAATAAGTTAACCACCCATCAGCTGGGCTGTGGCAACTACCTGTGGACATACAATTAGCTCACCCTAAATTGCTAAATGTGCAACTCAGCCCCTTTCAGGGGATCAGTGCAGCTGCACATTTGTATCAAGTTACTTCTTGGCATGCTTGAGACTCAAGGCCCCATTCATTCGTCAAGATGAAGCGTGGTGGAAGATATGGATGCCTGGTGTGCCCCTGAGATGGAGACCCACAGCTCCCCCAGATTCTTAAGCTTGGTAGGCTGGTGGACCCCTGCCGTGGCAAGCAGCCCTCAAGCCAGGGTGTGAGCCACTCTCTGCACTGTGTCATGCTTTCTACGCAGCAGATGAAAACCAGAGCATCCAAGAGAACAGCCTGGCATGTGCCTGCCTTCCTCAGATGCAGGAAGCAAGTTTGCTGCAAGGGAAGCTGCTGCCCTAGCTCAATGGTGACCACGTCACCAGCTCTGCATCACAGACACTGCTGCCACCCCTGGAAAAGCTCTCAGTTTTATGCTTTGAGTTCAGAAGAAGAACACTGTTTGCCCCTCTGTGCTTTCATATACCTACCCTGACATCCTGTTCCAGAGCACCTGTGCTTCAGAGCTCTCCAAATGCATCTTGTCTTCTCAGTTGTGTTTCCCAAACACCACCCCCCAGTTCAGCACAACTGCTGTGCACACGATCCACAAACCCAGCTTGTCCATCTGGGCTATGTATTTACATCTCCTGTTACCAGGCACTGGAAGAAACATCTTCCTCCTCCTTGCAGGTGCTTCTGGGCTTTGGTGACTCATGGGAACAGCCCTTGCTTGAACACATACTCCCTTGTTTCAACTGGGTCTTCCTACATGTAATGGGTTGGGGCAGGTCCCCTCCCCACCACAGGCAGAAATAACGACTCAGGCAAACGGATTGCAAAAGTGATGAAAGTTTAAATAGAAAGCAGTGAACATTACAGAAAACCCAAAGCGCAGTGACAAAGAAAGATCCCAAAGCAAACCCAGAGGCATCCCATTCCCACCTGAGGGTACACCCGAGACCCTCAGGGCTCCTTCTTCCCCCTCCCTCTGCTGGGCTAGTCTCAGCTGGCCAGGCCTGAGACTGCCCATCCCCCTGTGGCCTTGGGCCTAATCAGGCCCATGGCCGGGAGATCTCTCCCCCAGTTACCAAGTCTCGGAGAGGGAAGGAAAAGAGGAAGTGCCAGACTCCACACTGGATCTTATAGTGGTGCAAAGAATTATGGTAGGAAATACACAATTTCCTGTGTCCATCCCTCTGGGCTGGACTTCTGGACACAGGAAGTGAATGCACCAGGGGGGCACCCAGCTCAAACTACAACATGCCACCCCTGTATTTCATACCATAATCTTTGCACCCAAACACATCATCAGATCAGAAAACTTCTGATGACATGTCTGGCAGAGTCCATATCTTCATCTGGGCGTCCACTCAAACAGTCTCTCATTCAGGCTCAAGCATCAGTCCATTCCAGTTGTTCTTCCTCATGTGATGGAACCTCCCAGCGACGCAGTCCTTCTCCTGCAGCGTGAATTCCTTGTGGACTCCTTGGGACATCCTGGTCACCTGGAAATACCTCACAACTTCTCAGCCAAGCCTTTACTCTCCTATTCAGCGGCAAATTCTCCACCCCTGGGGCAGGCCAGTCGGAACAATCTGGCTCCACGACTGCCTTTTTCAATCCATCCAGGGTGCCGCAGCCAACCGCTTTCACGCGGACCAAAGCTACACGGATGCATGTCAGAGGCACTCCGCACCCCCCGGCTGGGCGCTCGCGTACCGAGGCAGGACAGCATCCGGCTGCACAACCTCCACCCCCGGAAGAGGGAGGAGCTGCGCCACAGCCCGCTGAAGAAGCAGGGAGGCGGAGCCAGGTGCTCGGCGCCATTTTCGGAACACGTCCGAAAACACCAGGGAAAGATTTACAGCTGCCGCCGCCGCCTGAACGCAGCCCGGCTCGGGCGGTGCCGCCGCCGCTGCCTGAACGCGGCCCGGCCCCCACCGTCTCTGTCGCCGCGATGCAGAGTCCGAGTCACCTCCAGCAGTCGCTTG
This sequence comes from Dryobates pubescens, assembly GCF_014839835.1. NCBI lineage: Eukaryota > Metazoa > Chordata > Aves > Piciformes > Picidae > Dryobates > Dryobates pubescens. The sequence continues at coordinate 44,311,465 of NC_071618.1, read as the reverse complement.
CCCGCTCGCCGCGGGTGTCCGCTCCCCGCAGCGGCCGCGGGCCGACCACACTCTGCTTGCCGCTGCCCCTCCTCCGCTCCCTGCCGCTCCGCAGAGAACGAGGAGAAGGCAGGTCTCGCCTTCTTAGGCTACTCGAGCATTCTTAAGCTACCCTGGGCAGAAAGTCACAGAAAGAACCACCCCTCGCTGTTCCCAAGCAACAGTAGGGGCTTCCATGCCATCAGCTACGCACCAGCTATCCTTCTGCAGCCCACAGGAGTTCACACAGTCGCCCCGGTAACACAAAACCTGAGCCCCAACTTTCCGAACCCAAACCGACGCCCAGAACTAAATTTAAACTCTCCATCTTTTGCAATCCGAGCTGCAGTTGGCCCCACGTTGGGCGCCAAAAAATGTAATGGGTTGGGGCAGGTCCCCTCCCCACCACAGGCAGAAATAACGACTCAGGCAAACGGATTGCAAAAGTGATGAAAGTTTAAATAGAAAGCAGTGAACATTACAGAAAACCCAAAGCGCAGTGACAAAGAAAGATCCCAAAGCAAACCCAGAGGCATCCCATTCCCACCTGAGGGTACACCCGAGACCCTCAGGGCTCCTTCTTCCCCCTCCCTCTGCTGGGCTAGTCTCAGCTGGCCAGGCCTGAGACTGCCCATCCCCCTGTGGCCTTGGGCCTAATCAGGCCCATGGCCGGGAGATCTCTCCCCCAGTTACCAAGTCTCGGAGAGGGAAGGAAAAGAGGAAGTGCCAGACTCCACACTGGATCTTATAGTGGTGCAAAGAATTATGGTAGGAAATACACAATTTCCTGTGTCCATCCCTCTGGGCTGGACTTCTGGACACAGGAAGTGAATGCACCAGGGGGGCACCCAGCTCAAACTACAACACTACAGTGCTGTTTACAGGGTCAGGATGCTTCTCAGGAGCATGCCACTTTTCAAGTAGAAGATACACTTAGAAACATAGAATCAACAAGGTTGGAAAAGACCTCAGAGATCATCAAGTCCAACCTAGCACCCAACACCTCAGGACTAACTAAACCATGGCTTCAAGTGCCAAGTCCAATCCCCTCTTGAACACCTCCAGGGATGGTGACTCCACCACCTCCCTGGGCAGCACATTCCAATGACTAACAAATGTCTCAGTGAAGAACTTTCTCCTCACCTCCAGCCTAAACTCCCCCTGGTGCAGCTGGAGACTGTCCTCTTGTTCTGGTAACATTTGCTACACCAAGAAATTAGAAGCTGAACTGGCAAAGAAACCCTGAACATAAAAATATCAATGATTCTATCTGCTCAAAGTATTTTTCCGTTGTATTAACATGTGAGGCTCAGGTTAGCAAGAAGGGGCAACCACCAACAGAACAAGAGGACACAGTCTCAAGCTGTGGCAGACGGGGTTTAGGCTGGATGTTAGGAAGAAGTTCTTCCCAGAAAGAGAGATTTGCCATTGGAATGTGCTGCCCAGGGAGGTGGTGGAGTCACCATCCCTGGAGGTGTTTAGGAAGAGACTGGATGAGGCACTTGGTGCCATGGTTGAGTTGATTAGATGGTGTTGGGTGATAGGTTGGACTTGATCTTGAAGGTCTCTTCCAACCTGGTTAATTCTATTCTATTCTATTCTATTCTATTCTATTCTATTCTATTCTATTCTATTCTATTCTATTCCATTCCATTCCATTCCATTCCATTCCAGGCAAAGTTGTCCAGCAGAGTAGAAACCACAGGCAATAACTGTTTTTCACATGTGTAGCGACTACTTGAATTGTATTTCCAAAACCTAAATATTGATGAAATGTCAGGGTTGAAAATATAAACTAGGAAAAGGGTTAAGGGTTTTTTTGTCCCTAAAGAATCATAGAATAAGAGAATGGTTTGGGCTAGAAGGAACATTAAAGATCATCTAGTTCCAACCCCTCTGCCATGGGCAGGGAAACTGCCCGCTAGAACAGTTTGCTCAAGGTCCTACCCAGCCTGGCCTTGAACAATTCCAGGGAGGGTTCATCCCCAGAAATGTGATGCTAACTGCTCTGTGTTTTACTTTGGCTACATGAAATACTGTGAGGCTTAAGTCAGAAGGTCTTAGTTTTCGCTTTGACCAGCCCTACCATCTAGGTAACCTTTTTATACCCCTGTAATAAATTTAGTCTGTCATCCACCTTTGAGCAGTGCACCTCTTCTTGTGGATTCCCTGTTGCTGGGGATTCCAGATTGCTGGCCAGCTTCAAACAAGCACAGCTGCCTCTTTGTCAAACAGTGAAACACATGTTCTTTGCAGCCAAGTCCGGATACAGAATACAGAATTGAGCAGGTTGGAAAAGACCTTTGAGATCATCGAGTCCAACCTATCACCCAGCACCATCTAATCAACTAAACCATGGCACCAAGTGCCTCATCCAGGCTCCTCCTAAACATCTCCAGTGATGGGGACTCCACCACCTCCCTGGGCAGCATATTTCAATGGCTAACAAATCTCTCAGTGAAGAACTTTCTCCTCCCCTCCAGCCTAAACCTCCCCTGGCACAGCTTGAGACTGTGTCCTCTTGTTCTGGTGCTGCTTGCCTGGAAGAAGAGACCAACCCCCACCTGGCTACATCCTCCCTTCAGGGAGTTGTAGAGAGCAAGAAGGTCTCCCCTGAGCCTCCTCTCCTCCAGGCTAAGCAACCCCAGCTCCCTCAGCCTCTCCTCACAGGGCTGTGCTCCAGACCCCTCCCCAGCTTTGTTGCCCTTCTCTGGACACATTCAAGTGTCTCAATGTCCTTCTTAAACTGAGGGGCCCAGAACTGGACACAGCACTCAATGTGTGGCCTAACCAGTGCTGAGTACAGGGCAGAATGACTTCCCTGCTCCTGCTGGCCACACTATTCCTGCTACTGGCCAGGATGCCATTGGAATACCCGGTCCTAGATCAATGCCAGGCTAAATCTTCAATATCTTATCTCCACAGTTGGAAACTGAAATAATTTTAACGGTTTTAAGCTGAACATCCCATGTCTTTCAGGTAACTCTCACTCCGAGCCTCTCTAGACCATTCAGAGGTTGCTAAAGTTGTGTTTTGTTATGTGCAAATTTGCATGGGCTACAAACACAGTGTGTAAAGTATCCAAAGCTGCTCCAGGAAAGCTTGGTTTATAACTGCACCCACCATGCCAGAGGACGCTCTGGTCTCTCTCTGAGCTTTGGGCCGTTACCGAAGGACAGCGTGCGAAGCGCAGGGTTACGTCAGTGGCGTGAAGAAAGCAAGGGAAAGAAGAGTTGTCAGAGTTAAGTTTTCCTACAAGTCCTTGGGTTTGCTAACTTTCACATAGGCATAATGTGGAGGGGTTTTATTCCATGATTACAAACATCTGCTCTGCCACATGCACGGAACAGACGGCTCGCCGAGGGAGGCGCACCGTGGTATTTGGTGCAGTACGTGGCTTTGTGTTTGCTGCCCACTGTGTCAGGGAGGCAGTGGAAGGCATTGCTGTTGTGCAGAGGACAAACTGTGGCATGCAGGGATGGCTGCTGAGGACTTCCACCCATTTGGTGGGCCCAGACACGGAGCACCTCAGCTGTCAGAGAGTCTGGTGCTTCCTATGGTCCTTGCCGGACGTGCAGTCATGTTGCATCCTCTGGGCCGAGGTAAGGGCTGCCCATGGGTAAGGGCAATGCTGGGCCTGGGCTCAGTCACGGGATGGGAAGAGGCAATCCAGGAAGGGTCTGAAAAGCTGCACATGCAGCAGCCCAGATTGAAAGGAGATTTGGCTTTCACCATCTTTTCAGTTCACAGCCCAGCCCATAGTACTCAGGTGCATGTAACTTAAATGCCCAACACAACCTTGCCTCCTCCTGAAGGAAACCATCTCGAAGGTCTTTTCCAACCTGGTTAATTCTATTCTATCAAGGAGCTTGTGATGGAACCCAGCCTGCCCAGAAATCTCCCTGCTGTCCTCTGCTCAGGGCTGCCTACCCCTCGGTGTGGTGGACAAGGGGCACAGAGGAATAGCTTACAATATCGGCACACATCAGGCTTTCTAAGCCAGGCCCTGTTCTGGAGGAGCTTCGCAGCCCATCCGTGCCTTCAAGACGTTCCATGTCTCCAAACTGCCGTAGGCGAGCCGCGGAGGCTGCGCGGCGCTGCGCGAAAGCCGCGTCTGGGCGCCGTTCCTGCAGCCGCCCAGTGTGTGGCGCTGTCGAGTCGCCGACAGGGAGCTGGGCGGCGGGAGGCTGCCCGGGCAGAGGTGGCGGGGGCCGGGGTTGGCGGAGCTGGCGTGGGGGCCGAGGGGCGGCGGGGTAGGTGATAAAGTGGCAGGGGCATGAAAGGCTGGGAGGAATGGAAAGTGGAAGAAGTCATGCGGCCTTGGTAGCTGAGAACGGCGTTGGGGTTGGGAGGTGGGATTCTGCCGCAGGGGTACGGAATAAAGGTGAGGAGAGGAGGGGAAAGAGGAAATAGAGGGGGGAGGGGGGGCGGAGGAAAAAGAAAAAGAAAAAGAAAAAAAGAAAAAGAAAAGGAAAAAGAAGAAAAAGAAAAGAAAACAAAAGGAAAAGGAAAAGGAAAAGAAAAAGAAAAAAAAAAAGAAAAAAAGAAAAAGAAAAAGAAAAAGGAAAAGGAAAAGAAAAAAAAAAAGAAAAAAAAAAAGAAAAAGAAAAAGAAAAAGAAAAAGAAAAAGAAAAAGAAAAAGAAAAAGAAAAAAATAAAATGAAGAAAAAAGAGAAAAAGTAAAGGAAAAAGAAGAAAAAGAAAAGAAAAAGGGAGAAGGAAAAGAAAAAGAAGAAAGAAAAAGAAGAAAGAAAAAGAAAATGAAAAGGAAAAAGAAAAAGAAAATGAAAAGGAAAAAGAAAATTAAAAGGAAAAAGAAAAAGAAAAGGAAAAAGAAAAAGAAAAAGAAAAAAAGAAAAAGAAAAAGAAAAAGAAAAAAAAGAAAAAGAAAAAGAAAGAAAAAGAAAAAAAGAAAAAGAAGAAGAAACTTTTCAGTTCAGTTTCTTCTCCCCCAACTATTTTTGTTTATTTGGAAAATCAAAAGAATTAAGCCAACTCTTACCTTCTAAAAGTTGCTGTTACATTTCCTGCCACTTCCATACTATCTGTTGGGCTGGCAAGGGGAAGGGCTCAAACACTACAGGAAGGCTATTTTCAAATGCAATATTTGCACAGCTCCCAAAGCACTGGAAATCTCCAGGGGTTGTCTGAGGCTCTCAGCCCAATTTCTGGGCGATGGCTCCTCTATAAATAGGATTTTTGTTACCACTGTAACTACGTCAAGAAACTAGCGTCTTTTTTTAATCACATCGGTACTTTGGTCGCACCACAAGCACAGCTCTGCCTTGGCTAGTGGGAACACATACCAGCATAGCACCCACCTCTGCTGAGGAAGGAAAAAATATGCCAATGAGGAAGAACCTTACAACTGGTGTCAGCAAGACAACACCACTGGAAGTGTCCCATGACACCCAGCAGGTGAGTTCTGTGTTCAGCCACACTCGTGGACTCAATGCTTAGCAGCAGTATCTTTTGGCTGTCCTTGTTTGGTGGTGGAGTCACCAGCCCTGGAGGTGTTCAAGAGGGGACTGGACATGGCACTTGGAGCCATGGTTTAGTTAGTCATGAGGTGTTGGGTGATAGGTTGGACTTGATGATCTCTAAGGTCTCTTCCAACCTTGTTGATTCTATGATTCTATGATGCTATGAGATGGGAGTGTGAGGTGAGGTTGGAAAGAGGTGGGACAGTGTCTTTCAGCACTAATGGCACTTTGTACTGGCTTTCAGCGTGCCTTCAACTGAAGCTTGAACTGGTTTACCAGATGGCTCGAGGTGAGGAGAAAGTTCTTCCCAGAGAGAGTTGTTAGGCATTGGAATGTGCTGCTCAGGGAGGTGGTGGAGTCATGGTGTAAGTAGTCATGAAGTCTTCAATGACAGGTTGGATTTGATGATCTCTGAGGTCTTTTCCAGCCTTATTGCTTCTATTAATATAGAATGGAATAGAATAGAATAGAATAGAATAGAATAGAATAGAATAGAATAGAATAGAATAGAATAGAATAGAATAGAATAGAATAGAATAGAATAGAATAGAATTAACCAGGTTGGAAAAGACTATGATTCTATGACTCTATGATTTTAATGGCAGTTCCAGAAATTATGAAGGTTTTCTATATAAACTTAGATCACAGAATCACCAAGGTTGGAAGAGACCATCAAGTCCAACCTGTCACCACAGACCTCGTGACTAAACCTATCATAGAATCAATAAGGCTGGAAAAGACCTCAAATATCATCAAATCCAACCTGCCATTGAACACCTCATGACTACTTAAACCATGGCTCCAAGTGCCACGTCCAATCCACTCTTGAACACCTCCAGGGGTGGTGACTCCACCACTTCCCTGAGCAGCACATCCCAATGGCTTAACAACTCTCTCTGGGAAGAACTTTCTCCTCACCTCCAGCCTAGATGAAGGAAAGATGCTTAGTGCTTCAATACTGGTCTTTAACACAAAGGTTTACTTGCCTCTTTAATTTCTTTCTTTGTGTTGTGGGGTGTTTTTCTGCTTTGGTTGGTTGGGCTTTTTTTCTCCAGGAAATCCTATTTTCCAGCTCTTCCTCTACTTCTTTGCATTGTCTCTTGGGAGGCTGTTAGCGTTGTGATGCCCAGGCCCTGTGTTTTGTTTGGCCCCTGCCCACGGGTGAGGATGGTGCAGTCCCGCAGGGTCACAGAGCGATACCCATGTGCACACGAAGGCAGGCTAGACCAGCCCACTTTCCAAAAGGAGATGCTACTGGGGTTTTTTTGGGTTTCTTTTAAAAATAGCTGCTGGTGAGTCAGGCATGACATGGCTCCTGTAATTTTCACACATAATTAAGCAATTCATACCTTGTGTCCGTAGGTAGATGCTGCTGTCAACACTAAGGCTCATTCTGGAAGTGGCTGAAGTGCTTTCTTTACGGAAAAAAAAAAAACCTCTTGCTTTCCTCTTGCTTTCTCCCACCTTTGATTAAATAAATACCAAGACTGTATAGCAGAGAAATGTCTTTGTGTGGGCCATTGCTTTGGGACCTGATGAGACAGCGTGTTGCACGACTCTTCTCTGCACTCCATTCTTTCACTGAGAGGAACGCAAGGGATGGGCTGAGCAAGAAGCTTTTGATTTTTGTTGTTACAGGTTGACAAAACACAGCTTTGTCAGTTCTAATGCTAACATTGACAGCCAGTGTTTCACACCTCCGAGGTGTGAATGTGGCTGCAGTGCCTGTAGCATGAGCTGAGCTGTCCCCAGTCTGAAATGGGTGGACTTCATATGAAGCCAGACTCGGAACTGCACACAATGCTTGAGATGAGGCTTCACCAGTGCCAACTGGTGCAGAATGACTTCCCTGCTCCTACTGGCCACACTATTCCTGATGCAGGCCAGAATGCCATTGACCTTCCTTGCCACCTGGGCACACTGCTGGCTCAGCTGCAGCCAGCTCTCAACCAGCACTCCCAGGTCCCTCTCACCCAGGCTGCTCTCCAGCCACTCATCCCCAGTCTCCAGTGCTGCATGAGGCACTCTGGCCAAAGTGCAGCACCCTGCTCTTGGCCTTGTTAAACCTCATACCACTGGCCTCAGCCCATCGACCCAGATTAGGTTGTAGTGAGTGTTGCTATGTCCTTAGCCAGTACTCCCTCTTAATGGGGCTCATCATAATGCAGCATAACCAGGGGGCAAGCATCCAAGTCATTCTTTTTAATTAAGGAATCCACAGTGGGGTTCATGTGGGATCTAATGACTCACAGTGTGGTGTTTCTGTGGAGAGCAACCAGCCAACTAGGAGACACTGAAGCTTAAAGGTGTGGAGCAGAAGGCTGGTGTCCCTGGTACAGCCCAAAGCATTTGATCAGGCACCTGGGAACGAGGGGGGAGAGAAGTTTGTAGGAGTGACAGACTGTAGACATGTGGTGATGTTCTCAGCCCTGACAAAATACAGCTTTGTCAGTCCTAATGTCACATTGACAACCAGTGTTTCACACCTCAGAGGTGTCAATGTGGCTACAGTGCCTGTAGCATGGGCTGAGATGTCCCCAGTCTCCAATGGGTGGAATTCACATGGAGCCAGGCTCTTGCTGGCGCTCGTCACACTGCAGCACCAATGTCAGAGTGAGCAGGAAGAAGCCTGGCTCTCTGCAGGTGTTGCCATCTACCTGTGTTGACAGGGTGTTCTGAGTGAAACCTGTTGCCTTCAGCATGGACATAGCTGTCCCCCAAACCTGCAGTTATCAAACAGCTCTGCATGGGCCTCAGGACATCTTGGATGGTGGGAGAGCAAGAGAAAACTTGTGCCAGAGATGGAACAGGCTACAGTGTCAAACCAGATGTTTAAAAGAGATCCAGGCTCTGCAACACATGGACATTAAGTTAAATTGGGGAAAAACAGGGTTGGACTCGTGGAATTCTCAGCTGAAGATGGAAAGCATTCTTTGTCCTCCTGTTCCCCACAGTGAAACAGGATGATTTCTTTCATAACTTCACCGTCCAAACCACCACTTCTTCGGCTCATGGCTCGTTTCCATTGTTTTAGCAAAGGTGTGCCGTAGTCTGCACACAGTATTTGAAACAGGGGAGAGAGAATTCTAGCACTTTCCAGGCTGGCTGCTCCACGATCACACAGAGTAGTACCACGGAAGAACAGCTTCCCAGTGGCACGCAAAAGGGAGGCAAAATTTAATGCAGTTAAGAAACTGCAGATGCAGCCTGAATGTTGGGAAGGTTGTTCCAGCTGCTGGGTGCTGCAGATGGTGGCAGAGTCCCTCCAGAAAATCTTGGTTCACCCTTCATCCTGGCACATGCTGAAACCATCTGAACAAAGCAGCTGCAGGCCCCAGAAGCCATCAAGAAATCCACCAGTTTCTGAAAATCCTACAGAGCTCGTCCCTGCCTTTCTCCCCCATCTCCTTCATGTATGTTTTTGTTCAAATGAGAAAAGCAGCGATGTTAAACACATCATGGGGAGTAATTCTGAACTGGCAGAGAGATGGGATAGGTGATTGGATGGATTCTTTCCATCCCCGCATTTTGTGATCTGTGAACTCACCTTTGGGAAACTTTTCTCATTTCAGACCAAGTTTCATTCCCCCAGGGGTGTCTGAAGAAGGCTGGATGTATAACCTGAGCAGCATTAACACTACCACTGCACTTTGGCTTAAAAGTTAGTGAGAAGTTTCAGCACTAAGGAACGACATAGTGCTGTGACTTTCCTCTGATCCCAGAGGGCTCCCTGCAGTATTTTCTGTTGGTGCTTCACACCATGAATCAGAGATGCTGGATGAGCTGGAGGCCAAATGTGCTCTGCAGCCAGCCTGGTGTTTTCTGCACCAGGATCACTGAGACTTCTTTCTGCTTTCTGCCCCGTTCCTCTCAGGCAGAAAGCTCACATGAGGGACTCCACTGTAATAGAGTGCCCAATGCAATTTCTGAGGAGCCCATCTTCCTAGCTTCCAGTGCATCTTGCCAAAGAGTGCCAAGTTACTTGGAAGCCTTGAGAAGTCCTGAAACTCCATGCCACTGTGAACACCACAGAGTCACAAAATGATTGAGTCTGGAGTGGATCATCAAGCCCAGCCTATGACCCAACACCACCTCATTGACTTGACCATGTCACTAAGAGACACATCCAATCATTCCTTAAACACCTCCAGGGACAGTGACACCACCACCTCCCTGGGCAGTCCATTCCGATATCTAACTACCCTTTCCATCAGGAGGTGCTTCCTAACATCCAACCTAAACCTCCCCTGGTGCAGCTTCAGGCCATGCCCTCTTGTCCTGTCACAAGCTGCCTGGGAGAAGAGCCTGACCCCCACCTTGCTACAACTTCCCTTCAGGTCCTTGTAGAGAGTGATAAGATCCCTGCTGAATCTCCTCCAGGCTAAGCAGTACCAGAACAAGAGGACACAGTCTCAGGCTGCGCCGGGGAGGTTTAGGCTGGATGTTAGAAAAAAGTTCTATACAGAGAGAGTGATTGCACATTGGAATGGGCTGCCTGGGGAGGTGGTGGAGTCACCATCACTGGAGGTTTTTAGGAGAAGACTTGATGGGGTGCTTGGTGCCATGGGTTAGTTGTTTGGGTGGTGTTGGATTGGTTGATGGGTTGGACGCGATGATCTTGAAGGTCTCTTCCAACCTGGTTTATTCTATGTATTCTATTCTAAGCAACCCCAGCTCCCTCAGCCTCTCCTCATATGACTTTCCCTCCAGTCCCTTCACCAGTCTCATCACTCTCTTCTGGACCAGCTCCAGCACCTCAAATCTTTCTTGAAGTGAGAAGCCCTGAACTGCACACAGTACTTGAGGTGAGACTTCACTAGTGCCAACTACAGGGGCAGAATGACTTCCCTGCTCCTGCTGGCCACACTATTCCTGATGCAGGCCAGAATGCCATTGGCCTTCCTTGCCACCTGGGCACACTGCTGGCTCAGCTGCAGCCAGCTCTCAACCAGCACTCCCAGGTCCCTCTCACCCAGGCTGCTCTCCAGCCACTCATCCCCAGTCTCCAGTGCTGCATGGGGCCACTCTGGCCAAAGTGCAGCACCCTGCTCTTGGCCTTGTTAAACCTCATACCACTGGCCTCAGCCCATCGACCCAGATTAGGTTGTAGTGAGTGTTGCTATGTCCTTAGCCAGTACTCCCTCTTAATGGGGCTCATCATAATGCAGCATAACCAGGGGGCAAGCATCCAAGTCATTCTTTTTAATTAAGGAATCCACAGTGGGGTTCATGTGGGATCTAATGACTCACAGTGTGGTGTTTCTGTGGAGAGCAACCAGCCAACTAGGAGACAGCCACTGAAGCTTAAAGGTGTGGAGCAGAAGGCTGGTGTCCCTGGTACAGCCCAAAGCATTTGATCAGGCACCTGGGAACGAGGGGGGAGAGAAGTTTGTAGGAGTGACAGACTGTAGTGTGGTAGGCACATGTAGACATGCGGTGATGTTCTCAGCCCTGAAGAAGAATCAGTGAGGTCCCCAGCCATGGAGCAACTGGCTTTCCTCTGGGTTCCCTCCCATGCAAGCCACTTCTGTCACATCCCACAAGTGTTGCTTTATTTGGGTTGGTTTCTTCTGGCCACTTGCTGCTGCTCCAAGCAACTGCATTTATGGGCAAAAGCCTGGGAGCCAGAGCAATGCCTAATGTACTAAGGGGGAAGTAATGTGGATATCAGCTAAGGAAAAACAATAACCTGGAAAAAGAGGCAGAAGAGGCCATTCACATAGCTCACCTGGAAGAGCTTGTCCTCACGTGGTGCTTGGGACACAGAACCAGAATCACACCACACCGGCCTGGGACGCCGGTGGTCCACAGCTTATTAAAGATTCCGAATTGGTAACAACGCAGATTTATGTAAACAACTGTGTAACAGAATTCTGCTTGGTGTAAAACTGGCTTCTGGTGCTAAGAAACAAGAAAGCACTACAATCTGGGGGAAAAAAATCTACATATTAACTAAACCAGAAGAGCCTGGCCGCGTGTGTCTTTGTTTTCAGGCTGGAGCTGTGCGGCTCAGGAAATGGATACACTGACCTTTCACTTTCATGCTTTCAGCTCCTGCTCTGCCACGGCAAGTGAGTGCAAGTGAGCTCAGTGGTCCTCCCTAAACCCTGACACATGCAGACTCCAGTGATCAGGAGCCTCTGCTGGTCTTGCCACAGATTTCCTGTGCGGTCTTGGATAGGAAGGTGTCTGTGTGCCTCAGTTTTTCCATCTGTAAAACAAGAGTGATGTTACACTGTTTCACCAGCACAGCTAAATTTCTGCTTAAAAAGCAGTCTGTGACCTTTGGATGGATGGTGGCTAATGAGCTGTTTGCCTTATTTATAAGCATCATTCGGTGTGACACAAATGTTTTTGTGCATGGTGCACGCTGTGTTTACTTTGCGCAAGTGAACGCGGTCCCAGCCGAAGGCAGGGACCAAGTATTTTGCTTTCCCACATAACTCAACCAGCCTTCCCAAGTCCTGATCTCTAACACCTCTGCTATTGCAGTTCTGGGCCTCTCTTGAGCAGAAACTGCTGATGGTGCCAAATTCTCTGGTGTTTTGTAATGTGGGCTAACGTGCGCCGGGGTTTGGATGAGACCGGGAGGCTCGTTTTCGCCCCGGGCCTGCGGCAGCGCCGGGACTGAAAGGCACAGAGGTGGATGGGCAGTGTCTCCCTTCCCTGAGCCACACAGCTCCTGTTTGGAAACAAATAAAAATGCCATGTGACTGCTAGGATTTACATGTTCTTTTTAATAGCTTTATTGCCTGCCTTTCTCGCTCTCTCTCAGGAATCATAGTATCATAGTATCAGTCAGGGCTGGAAGGGACCACAAGGATCATCTAGTTCCAGCCCCCCCTGCCATGGGCAGGGACACCTCACACTACATCAGGCTGGCCAGAGCCTCATCCAGCCTGGGCTTAAACACCTCCAGGGACGGGGCCCCAACCACCTCCCTGGACAACCCATTCCAGGGCTTCACCACTCTCCTGGGGAAGAACTTCCTCCTCACCTCCAGCCTGGATCTCCCCACCTCCAGCTTCATTCCATTCCCCTCCTTTATACCCAGAGGGAAACGCTGTGCCATTACTTTTGCCCCTTTGCACTGTTCTTTATTTGGAAGGTTTGCCTGGAGTACGAAAGCGAACTGCAGACTTCTCTCATTCTCTGATATTTTTGTGTCTCTCAGTCTGTTTGTGCAGCCTTAGCCAATATCTGGATCGCTTTCTGGAACAAAGTTGGTGAATATGACCATGCACTTTGAGAAATTAGGATCCAAATAAACACTGACAAGCGATTAAGTTACCACAGCCTAATGAGCGTCTCTAGAGAATGATTAAAGCCAGCACTTAACTGGGGTGGGCTGGGAACATGCGCACAATCAATTACTGCGGCTTGGTGGATGATGAATAAATTGTTAGACCACAATAAATTGACAGTTTGCCATGCCCATGCCCTGAAGGACCTGAGGGTATCCCCTTTCTCCTTCCTTTTGCTGGTCTCAGCTGCTTTTCTAGGCTCCCTCTGGAGCCGGCCATAAATAGGCAGCTCGCTGTGTCCCTGTCCTGAAGGACTTGATGCTGTCTCCCGTGCACTTCCAAAGGATGACCTCAGCTGTTTTTCTAGGTTCCCTCTGGAGTCAAACAGAGAGGTAGGCATCACCAGGGGAGAGAGGATCCCACGTACTTTGTGCACCTGCTTTACAGTGGTAGAAGTCAAAACTCTGATGGCTAAAGTGGCTGATTCATTCCACACAGAATACCTGTCCTGACCAGAACTCCTCCTTTTCTCACAAAGAGGTAGCTATTGGAGATTAGAATCATGGAATCATAGAATCACTAAGGTGGGAAAAGACCTCTAAGATCATCAAGTCCAACCTAGCACCCAACACCTCATGACTAACTAAACCCTGGCTTCAAGTGCCATGTCCAACCCCTTTTTTAACACCTCCAGGGATGGTGACTCCACCACCTCCCTGGGCAGCACATCCCAGTGGCCAATCTCTCTTTCTGGGAAGAACTTTCTCCTCACCTCCAGCCTAAACCTCCCCTGGCACAGCTTGAGACTGTGTCCTCTTGTTCTGGTGCTGATTGCCTGAGAGAGGAGACCAGGCTACAACCTCCTTTCAGGCAGTATTAGAGAACAAGAAGGTCTCCCCTGAGCCTAGTAGATGCCCTAGATCTGGTTTACCAATGGTTAGGTCAAAACCCAGAAGAGGGCATAGACTAATCCTAAACCTCAGTAACAACCTTTAGCAATGAGGACAGTGGATGACTCTCTGCTGCTACTGACTACAAGAAAGTTAGAGAAGATCCTGTATGCCTCCTCACCTTAGAGTGCAACAAAAACCTCAAGTTACTGCCCAAAGAATTGCTTTAAAAAGCCCACTACAACCTGGAATCTCATCCACTGTTATTCTTTTGGTAAAAGACCCACAATGCACAGAATTCTGGCAGGCTGATAGTATCTGATGAGGGGATTGGTACTGAGGAACTACTGTGTTCAGCAGAACCATCTCCAACACTCCCTGATAACTAAATTCCACCTAGCAATACGATTCTACAAGCTACAACTGACTTCTGCCCTGGAATACCCAATGAAAACCACCTCCACTGCAGTGCTCCTCTGGCTTTGGGGCACATCATTAGCTTATAAATCTATAAACCAGATTAGGTTAGCATCAAAACTCACCTAGAATGTTTTTGGGTGGGACCAATATACTGCATATCAGCCTGAAGGCAGTGGCAACCTGATTTACTTAAACCTCACTCACAGTTTTACTTTCAGTAGCCCACAGGTCCTCCAGAGCATGAGCAGAGACGTGAGAATTAAAGTGACCTTCAATATGCCATCTTGTTCATGGGACACACCTACACTGAGTAAGTTTGTGAGTTCTGAAACCAAGCCCAACCTGTAACGGTGATGAAATAGCTCACAGAATCATAGAATAGAATCATTGAATCAATAAGGTTGGAGAAGACCTCAGAGATCATCAAGTCCAACCTGTCACCCAACACCTCAGGACTAACTAAACCATGGCTCCAAGTGCCAAGTCCAATCCCCTCTTGAACACCTCCAGGGATGGTGACTCCACCACCTCCCTGGGCAGCACATTCCTATGGCCAATCTCTCTTTCTGTGAAGAGCTTTCTCCTCACCTCCAGCCTAAACTTCCCCTGGAACAGCTTGAGACTGTGTCCTCTTGTTCTGGTGCTGGTTGCCTGGGAGAAGAGACCAACCCCCACCTGGCTACAACCTCCCTTCAGGGAGTTGGAGAGAGCAAGAAGGTCTCCCCTGAGCCTCCTCTTCTGCAGGCTAAGCAACCCCAGCTCCCTCAGCCTCTCCTCGCAGGGCTGTGCTCCAGACCCCTCCCCAGCTTTGTTGCCCTTCTCTGGACACCTTCCAGCACCTCATCATCTTTCCTAAATTGAGGGGCCCAGAACTGGACACAGGACTCAAGGTGTGGCCTGAGCAGTGCTGAGCACAGGGACAGATTTTGGTACCATTGAGCTGTGTCTCATTAGAAGCAAACACAGGGACAAAAACACACCCAAACAACCCAAACCCAAACCAATCAACCAAACAAAACCCCACAGAGACACAAACCACACCAAAATGGCATTTGGTTTAGTGTAAGCGCTTTCAACTCTTAATGAGAAAGAGTTTGGAGATTTTTTTGAGCTGTCAAATGCTGCTGTGCTTTCAAGTCCCCTTCCCTTTAAACAAGGCTTATCAGATCAGCCTTACACTTTCCACACACATCCTGCCTTGCCAGCAGACCACACGTGAAGTTTCAGGTGGGGGGAAAAAAAAATGGGGCTCAAAAAAAAAAGAAGAAGAAGAGAAAAAAGAAGTATAGGCTCTTAGCATAAAACTCAAGATGGGACTGCTACTGTAGTTCCAGCATAAAGGCTCATAAAAAACATTTCCAGTTGCTCTCCAGTAGGTCTGATTTCCATAAGTAAAGCCCCACTTTATTTCTTCCACAGTTCCTTATGGGCCTGTAAGGAGCTATGAAAACTCTCTTGCCAACAGGGAATTTCTTGCAGAAATAAAGTATCTGAGGAAACCTTTTGTTTTTATAGATCTGGAAGCACACTGATGATGAAAGGGCTGAGCCTTCAGAGCTGAGTGCTGGCAGTTTCCATTGCTGTCTGTGGGAATGACAGAGGCTGGGCATCTGTTTGTTTTATGCCTAATATCTGCATGCCTCAGCGCTGTGATCGCACCAGACCTGTGCAAAACCTTAGTGCCTGCTTCCCACATTGCACAAGGCAGATCCTTATAGTCAAGATTGTGTCTCAAATCCATGCTGTCCCTGAAGGTGTTTAAGCCCAGGCTGGATGAGGCTCTGGCCAGCCTGATCTAGTGTGGGGTGTCCCTGCCCATGGCAGGGGGGTTGGAACTGGATGATCCTTGTGGTCCCTTCCAACCCTGACTGATACTAAGATCACTGGAGGACAGGCTTTACATTCAGGAGCTGTGCCTGTTGTGTGATTTGTGAATGTAACCCCTTTTTAAAAAGGGAGTTTCTTGCCTTTTAGGTTTTCCCTGCAGGAACTGGGGCTGGAGATTCACTCTTGTTTAGAATAGAACAAGGTTTGTCTTGCTGCTGCCTGTCTTCTGCAGCTGGGGCTAAAAGAAATATGGTGAACATCACAGAACTTAGGAGAATAGAACAGATTGGAATGGAATGGAATGGAATGGAATGGAATGGAATGGAATAGAATAGAATAGAATAGAATAGAATAGAATAGAATAGAATAGAATAGAATAGAATAGAATAGAATAGAATAGAATAGAATAGAATAAACCAGGTTGGAAGAGATCTTCAAGATCATGGAGTCCAACCTGTCTCTCAACACCATCTAATCAACTAAACCATGCAACCAAGCACCCTATCAAATCTCCACGTAAACACCTCCAGGGATGCTGACTCCACCACCTGCCTGGGCAGCACATCCCAATGGGCAATCACTCTCTCTGTGTAGAACTTCTTCCTAACATCCAGTCTAAACTTCCCCTGGCACAGCTTGAGACTGTGTCCTCTTGTTCTGGTTGCCTGGGAGAAGAGACCAATCCCCACCTGGCTACAACCTCCCTTCAGGGAGTTGGAGAGAGCAAGAAGGTCTCCCCTGAGCCTCCTCTTCTGCAGGCTAAGCAACCCCAGCTCCCTCAGCCTCTCCTCACAGGGCTGTGCTCCAGACCCCTCCCCAGCTTTGTTGCCCTTCTCTGGACACCTTCCAGCAACTCAACATCTTTCCTAAACTGAGGGGCCCAGAACTGGACACAGGACTCAAGGTGTGGCCTGAGCAGTGCTGAGCACAGGGCACAATGACTTCCCTGCTCCTGCTGGCCACACTATTCCTGATGCAGGCCAGGATGCCATTGGCCCTCTTGGCCACCTGGGCACACTGCTGGCTCATGTTCATCCTACTCTCAACCAGTACCCCCAGGTCCCTCTCTGCCTGGCTGCTCTCAGCCACTCTGACCCCAGCCTGTAGCACTGCATGGGGTTGCTGTGGCCAATGTGTAGAACCTGGCACTTGGATGTGTTCAATCTCCTGCCCTTGGACTCTGCCCATCTACAGGAGATGGCTGTGCTGTGACTAATTTAACCTCCTCCTTGCAGGTCTGGCACTGTGCTCCTGCCCAGCCCAGCCCCACAGTGCTGCCTGTGCTTTCTCAGCACTTAGCTGAGGACCCAGGATCCGATCAGAACAGAACAGAGAAGAAAAATAGAAGAAAACAGAGATGGTGGGAGGCAGAGCTGCAGCTGCTGGAGGAGCTTATTTTATCTGTCAGCAACTGCACATGAACCCTCTCTGCTGCAGGATAAAATCTGACAGAGGCACATAAGTCCTGACAGAGAAAGTTTTATGTACATTAATGTCTCCATCAACCTGTCAATGCATAAATGACCATATGCAATGTAAGTGATGATTAAAAGTGATCTAAAAGAAAGCATTTAAATACCAAATGAACCTCTCCACTGCACCAGATCTACACCAAAGCTTCTTGATAAGTTAAACTGTTTTTAAGTCACAGAGATCAGCAACAAAAGGGTCTGACTGCCAAAAGGCATTTTAGACATTCAGCAGATTTCCTATTCGAATGCAAGATAAGAAACCATCCAAATGTACACACACACACAAAAAAGACCCCAGTCAACTGTCTGCAGTTTCTGGAGGGCTCAAAGAAAGCATTTCCCACTTCTGGGACAGCTTCCAGAGCTTTCTCCCTCTCTTTTACCCTTTTTTCCTCCCCTTTGCTTTTGTGTTTATGGCTAAACCAGTTTACTCCTGCATCAGCCACGCTCAGCCTGCTCCCCCACAGCAGCTTCTTTTCTTGGAAGGAGATTTATTGTTCCTCTTGCCTTTAATGGCCTGGTTAATCTGTGCAACCAACAACTGTAAGCCATGCAATCACACAGGTCTTTCACTTGTCCTTTATTAACCAGGCAGGTAGTTAGGATAGGATAGGATAGGGTAGGGTAGGGTAGGATAGGATAGGATAGGATAGGATAGGATAGGATAGGATAGGATAGGATAGGATAGGATAGGATAGGATAGGATAGAGTTGAATTGGATTGATTTGAATTGAATTCAATTGAATTGAATTGAACTGAACAGGTTGGAAAAGACTTTTGAGATCATCAAGTCCAACCTACCACCCAACACCTCGTAACTAACTAAACCATGGCACCAAGTGCCTCATCCAGGCTCTTCTTAAACACCTCCAGGGATGGTGACTCCACCACCTCCCTGGGCAGCACGTTCCAATGGCCAGTTTCTCTTGCTGGGAAGAACTTCTTCCTCACCTCCAGTCTAAACCTTCCCCTGGCACAGCTTGAGACTGTGTCCTCTTGTTCTGCTGCTGGGTGCCTGGGAGAGGAGACCAACCCCCACCTGGCTACAACCTCCTTTCAGGGAGCTGTAGAGAGCAAGAAGGTCTCCCCTGAGCCTCCTCTTCTCCAGGCTAAGCAACCCCAGCTCCCTCAGCCTCTCCTCACAGGGCTGTGCTCCAGACCTCTCACCAGCTTTGTATTCTCCTCTCCAAGGAGCCTGTCAGCTCTTCTCACATGAGCATTTCCTGCCACCTTATGTGTTTGCACAGCCCTGGCACAGTAGAGCTGCCTGCCTGAAGCTTTCAAGGGCTACCAGATAAAAAATAAGCACAACAAACCCCCAAATACTCCTGAAGTCACCCCAGTGATTTGCTGAGGTTCGTTGGCATCATTCAATCCGGCAGACAGAAGGGAATGAGGAGCAGAGGGGTATTTTGTTTAACAAAGAGAAATAGGAAGCCAGCCATCGTGAGGAATCTGTCTCCATCTTTCTCTTAGTGTTTTCTGATCTCTGCATAGTCTTCTGGGGAAGTACTGGAAACAAGGTCTCACCTTTCAAAGGTGAAAATCATCTCTGTGTATTCCATGAGGCAATGCCGATTAAGTCAGGGTCTTCTCTGTCCCCAGAACATTCCCATCCATGTGAGACACCGACTCAGTTTTATCCCTAAGACCACATTGCAGTTGTGAGTCAAAAAATGTCATTCTTGATTTGCCTGCATTCCTGTGCCACTGAGGTCAGCAGATGTCCCTACTCCAGTGATACATCTGTGTGACTGAGAGTGCTCCAGGCCTACACACAGAACGAATGGCTGTGGATATTTGTCAGCCTGCTGCTAGAAGTGGCCTCCTATATTTTTGGATGAGCTTCAAATAAAAGTCCAAGCATCTGGATGCTTATAAAAATCATCCAGAGCTTCTGGATGTTGAGGATTTTATCTCCTTCACTCAGACATGTCTGTGAAACTGTCAGTGGGCACAGAACTGCTGTAATGAGAAGGGTAATTGACCAGCGGACAGAAATAGGAATCAGATGTCTTTAAAACTCTCCTCTCCACCACCAACCCGCCAGTGAATCTCCCACACCTGTGGATGAGGAGCTGTGCTGCTGTTCCTGCCATTCAGAACTCTTTTAATGCTCAAAGTATTTTTAAAAGACAGCTCTCACAGCTTATAAAGCAAGGTTTTGGCTGTGGCTAATGAAAGGCATTAATGTGCTGTGGGAGGTGGAGAGGGAGAAAGATTATAATTAAAGCTCTGTACTCCTCTCCCGTCTCTAAGGGCTAGGATAAGAAACAGTTCTGCTGGGCAGCTGAATGTGAGTTAAATAAGATAGCTGGGGGAGGGAGCCTTCTTGGTGGTTTCATATAGGCTTGCACATGTGGTAGGGCCAGGGAACATTTCTGATGAAAATAAAATTGTTCTGGGCTCAATCCAGCTGAAAATACTGACAGCCTGCCGGGCCCTGCAGCTTTCATAAGGCTGCAGATCCTGGCTCTAGCAGGAAGCTTGGCCTCACTGCTGTGCAAGGTCCAGCAAGCAAAACACAATACAGAACAGAATAGAATTAGCCAGGTTGGAAAAGACCTTTGAGATCATCGAGTCCAACCTATCACCCAACACCATCTGAGCAACTGAACCATGGCACCAAGTGCCTCATCCAGGCTCCTCTTAAACACCTCCAGGGATGGTGACTCCACCACCTCCCTGGGCAGCACATCCCAATGGCCAATCTCTCTTGCTGGGAAGAACTTCTTCCTAACATCCAGCCTAAACCTCCCCTGGCACAGCTTGAGACTGTGTCCTCTTGTTCTGGTGCTGGTTGCCTGGGAGAAGAGACCAACCCCCACTTGGCTACAACCTCTCTTCAGTGAGCTGTAGAGAGCAAGAAGGTCTCCCCTGAGCCTCCTCTTCTGCAGGCTAAGCAACCCCAGCTCCCTCAGCCTCTCCTCACAGGGCTTGTGTTATGCCTGAAAGTTGCACATCCAATTGGAAAGGGGAGGAGGATTTGTGCCAACATGCTTCCTCTGTCCCAACACTACCCAGATTGGGCTTCTTGTATCTGCAACCCTCATGATGCATACCCTGAGAGTTCTGCCAGGAAGTCATTTCAGAGCCCAAAGCTGGAGCTGGTTCCTCCTCTACTTGTTCCCATCAACACACAGCCCTGATCCTGGCAACTCTGTGTCTTCCTCGGGGTGTAAGTGCTTTAAACAGCTCCAGGGCTATAGACAAACCCAGAGCCACGCCTATGGATAGCTTTTTCAAACACTTGCAAGGAGTGATTACAAGCATAGAAAACATGGGATATAGTGAAGATGGAAAATGAAGTAAAACCAGGCTGCTAGCTAGTGGCCCTTATTGTCTCTTTAATCACTGATTAAGCCCTTGTACCCATGGCTATTTCCTATGATTTAAGCTGGAAGTAATTAGTCCCCATCCAAAAGAGTACTTAAACACATACCTTGCCTCTAAGCATCTGAAGATCTCTGCTGAAGTCACTGTGAGCACTGAGACTCTCAGCTGCTACCCACACACTTGCATGCTGGAGCAAAGCCTGCATTCTCCTCTTCCTGCACTGGAACAGGGCTTTTTCCTGTGACCCTGATGTTAGCTTTAATGTTCGCCCCCACACAGCCAGCCTGCCACTCTTTTTTTCTGCTCCAGTGAAGCTCACTCAGTCTCTTCAGCTGTGGTTGCAGAGCAGGCCTGATTCTGTGCTTGGGAAGCCAAGGAGAATTTTGCTCTGGATTTCAGTGTGTTTAGGATCCAGCCTCGAGAAGTGCTAGGAATCTCTGTGTGTGGCCTGTGTTTTCTGAGGTTCTCAGCATCTTGGACTACTGCATCACTGTGCTTTTAGGGGCATGGCTTTCAAGAGTATGCAAATAGAATCATAGCATCAATAAGGTTGGAAAAGACTTCAGAGATCATCCAGTCCAACTACCACCCAGCACCTTGTGACTAACTAAACCATGGTCTTGAGTACAAGCCCTGTGAGGAGAGGCTGAGGGAGCTGGGGTTGCTTAGCCTGGAGAAGAGGAGGCTCAGGGGAGACCTTCTTGCTCTCTACAACTCCCTGAAGGGAGGTTGTAGCCAGGTGGGGTTTGGACTCTTCTCCCAGGCACCCAGCACCAGAACAAGAGGACACAGTCTCAAGCTGTGCCAGGGGAGGTTTAGGCTGGAGGTTAGGAAGAAATTCTTCCCAGCAAGAGAGATTGGGCATGGGAATGTGCTGCCCAGGGAGGTGATGGAGTCACCATCACTGGAAGTGTTCAAGAGGGGATTGGATGTGGCACTTGAAGCCATGGTTTAGTAGTCATGAGGTGTTGGATGCTAGGTTGGACCTGATGATCTCTGAGGACTTTTCCAACCTTATTGATTCTCTGATTCTGTGATTCTATGGACACATTCCACATAAATCCTCCACATTGTGGGCCAAGCTGACAGACAGCGTTAAGGGAAGCTTGCTCTTCCAGGAAGCCATGGGCTTGGCCCTGGGTGATGCTATCAAGATGCTATAAAACATTATGCAAACTGCTGCATCCCAGGGCTGTACTCATTCACTGCACTTCTTTGGAGAGCTCAGGCCTGTTTTCAGATTATATTTACAAGAGCAAAAGACTCTCATTTTATCCTGTGAATCATCCTGCTATGCAGACTAGCACTTCAAAGTGAGAAAGCATTTATTCTAAATTTGCAATGTACAAACCAGATGATGCAGAACTCTCCTCTCATAAAATGGAGAGTGTGTCACTGCCTAGGCACAGTCCAAACAGCTTATTACATTTGTGTATGTGCTGCAGTCGTGTTCACATCCATATGCTGCACTTAGGGGGAGAAGAATAGCTGCAGTTCTGAATGTGCACACATACACCTCCAACGAAATGGCCCTGCTTGCAAAGGTGTAAATCCCACTGAGAAGCACAAGCTCTGACAGGTCTCTTATGTCTTCTGCTCAGAAGAAGTACATCTGCCTGGTGTAAGATCAAGATCAGAGGGATGTCTTTTGTCTTGAACAGAAGTTACAGTGATAGAGGTGCTCAAGAGGGGATTGGACGTGGCACTGGAAGCCATGGTTTAGTTAGTCATGGGTGACTGGTTGGACTTGATGATCCCTGAGGTCTTTTCCAACCTTATTGATTCTATGATTCTATGATCAAGAACACATGCAGGGGACAGAAGAGCTACCTACCCAGCTGTTTGGTCGCCATCATGGAGTTTTCCTGTTCTTCTACTCTCTTTCTGTGATGTGCTCAAGGGACCTGGCACTGTAGCTTCTCACACCTGGCTCCTGAGGTCTTGGGTGACAGCTTGGACTTGATGATCTTTGAGGTCTTTTCCAACCTTATTGATTCTATGATTCTATGATTCTATAACTGAGAGTAAAATCCCTCTCTGTACTGAGCAGGGCTCAGTGTCACTTGGATTCCATGTCTGCATACATGTTTCTGATAAAAGTGTTGTCCTGGCTTAGTTCAACAAAGGCAATTGTAAAGAAAAGCAAATGTTTCCACCAAGTCATACTTGTGCTTTGATTGTAGAATCACAGAATTAATAAGGTTGGAAAAGACCAAGGATCATCAAGTCCAACCTGTCACCCAACACCATTGGAATGGGCTGCCTGAGGAGGTGGTGGAGTCACCATCACTGGAGGTGTTCAGGAGGAGACTTGATAGGGTGCTTGGTTGCATGGTTTAGTTGATTAGGTGCTGTTGGGTGATAGGTTGTACACAATGATCTTGAAGGTCTCTTCCAACCTGGTCTATTCTATTCTACCTCATGACTAACTAAACCGTAGCTCCAAGTGCCACGTCCAGTCCCCTCTTTAACACCTCTAGTGGTGGTGACTCCACCACCTCCCTGGGCAGCACATTCCAACAGCTAAAAACTCTCCCTGTGAAGAACTTTCTCCTCACCTCTAGCCTAAGAAAACAGGTTTGCTTAGTTCTGGTGAAATACTACTGTAGGTATATGCATGTAGGGAGTGAGTGTACATAAGCACATATATAAAAGGTATTCAGGCTGGAGGTGAGGAGAAAGTTCTTCCCAGCAAGAGAGATTGGCCATTGGGATGTGCTGCCCAGGGAGGTGGTGGAGTCACCATCCCTGGAGGTGTTCAAAATAGGTTTGGATGTGGCACTTGAATCATAGAATCATGGAATCAGAGAATCACAGGATCATAGACTCTCCAGACCTCTCCCTAGCCTGTTGCCCTTCTCTGGACATGTTTGCTTGTAGAAATGCTACCTCAACACCATGTCCAGACAGGACTTTGACCTGCTGTCTATGGAAAGGAGGGCTAAACATGCACTGTGTGAAGGCCACGTCTCCCTCCATGTCCCATTCAACTGCTTTTTTGCTGCAGTGCCTGCCTCCATGCATCACACTGACAAGTGACATGTTGTCTCCAGGTGGTCCTGAGGGGGCTTTGAGAGTCCCTCTGCTATGGGTCAGGACAGCTGGCAGCATTTCAGACCAAAGCAAAGCTGCCAGGGCTGCTTGTAAAAGATAGTGAGCACAATGCAGTGGGACAGGGGCATGATACAAGCAGTGAGGGACAATGGAAAAGGAAGGGGAGCAGTAAGAGAAGTGTTGACAACATGTACCCCACATAAATCCTGGGGAGAAGGACACATCTTTGCACAGGGAAGGAAGTTAATAGTACCACAAGACCTCAGACAGCCTCTTGGAGTGTGTAGGGCGTAGAAATACACATCCCCACATTAACAACACACTGCCATGGGGTGGTGGGGCTGGTGGTGGGAGGTGGCACAGGGGGTTCCTTTCTCCATCTTAAATATAATTTCCTTGTTGTTAGGAGCACAGTAACACTGCTCTCTCAGTATTTAGGTATTGAATTCCCCCTTTTTAAGGGGGACTTAAACTTGAGTGACCCGTGGTCGCCCCATCTATGTACTGAGCCTGCTTTGTTCCTTGTGCTTTTTGGAGAGCTTGTGCTCCCATGATTTATAGAAAGAGTCTGCCTTCTGAGAGGGGCTTGCCTATGACCCCACGATCCCATTGTTTAAGTACTAAGATCCTTCTTGTTAGAGGTTACTTTAACCACCATTTACACATTCAGATGCACAGAAGAGGGCTTTCCCCACCAGTATCAATAAAATTAGCTTTTGTTTGAGTGCTTTTCCTTGCTGCACTCTTGAGAGGCAACATTCCTATGGTTGGTAGGGTGCTCTCAGGCTTTCAGTAGCATGTTAAGCAGTGCAAAAAGCCAAGAGTGGACACAACCATGGATCCTGCATCCATGGCTATGGCTATGAATCCTGCAAATCAGCACAAGATTGCAAGAAGAGGATGGTGATGGCATCCCACGTGAATGTGATGTGTTCCTTGATACATACTCAGGCAAAACCCCAAATCATCACCACTGGCAACTGATGGGATCAAAAGAATAAACCTTGAAATTAGTATGTCTTCCTCATACTCTGCCTTTTCCCCTCAAGCATTTCACAGCTGTGAACTCTGTGTGCTTTGCATGCAGTTATGCTAGCAGGGTAAGATACAAAGCTTTGGCTTAGGATGTTAAGGTACATTAGGCTTAATAGAATATTAACACTTAAAAAATACTACAACATTTTTAATCATGTCCCAAACGTTCTTGAAGACTTCACAGACTGGAAAGAAAAGGCAGAATAACAGCATGTGGAGAAATGGCTTTGTAGAAGACATTTGTTGCATGGACCAAAGCATTTGTCCAGAGAAGGGCAACAAAGCTGGGGAGGGGTCTGGAGCACAGCCCTGGGAGGAAAGGCTGAGGGAGCTGGGGTTGCTTAGCCTGCAGAAGAGGAGGCTCAGGGGAGACCTTGCTCTCTACAACTCCCTGAAGGGAGGTTGTAGCCAGGTGGGGGTTGGTCTCTTCTCCCAGGCAACCAGCATCAGAACAAGAGGACACAGTCTCAAAGCTGTGCCGGGGAGGTTTAGGCTGGATGTTAGGAAGAAATTCTTCATAGAAAGAGAGATTGGCCATTGGAATGTGCTGCCCAGGGAGGTGATGGAGTCACCATCACTGGAGGTGTTGAGGAAGAGACTGGATGAGGCACTTGGTGCCATGGTTTAGTTGATTAGACGGTGTTGGTGATAGGTTGGACTTGATGGTCTTGAAGGTCTTTTCCAACCTGGTTAATTCAATTCTATTCTATTCTATTCTATTCTATTCTATTCTATTCTATTCTATTCTATTCTATTCTATTCTATTCTATTCTATTCCATTCCATTCCATTCCATTCCATTCCATTCCATTCCATTCTAATTTCAATCCCAAAGAAAAGAGAGAGAAGGAGAAAGCCTACCAGGAATAAAACAGCAATCCTGTCAGTATATCTCGACACAAAGTACATCAGTGTGGACATCAGTAAGGAAAGGAATAAGGAAATATATATAGGGTTGGGGGGAGGAGGGGGA
The DNA here is from genome assembly GCF_014839835.1 of Dryobates pubescens. NCBI lineage: Eukaryota > Metazoa > Chordata > Aves > Piciformes > Picidae > Dryobates > Dryobates pubescens. The sequence continues at coordinate 44,285,714 of NC_071618.1, read as the reverse complement.
AGAAAATGCCTGTCTTTTCATTGCAGAGCTTTATAGATGGTCATGAAAGCAAAAGGCTTATGAGTGCTACAGCAACTTTAGTGTTTAGAGATGGCAAAATTTCTGCTAAAGACATAGTCAGTGATGTTTGAAATAAACCATTCCACGAGACACTTCATGAGCAGCAGAAGGAGGCATGTGCTGCTCACATGAGCGGTGCAGAGCACTCGCCTACAGAGGCTGTTAACATCACTGCTTCTGTGGCATATGTGTCTCTGAAGTGATCTTTGGCATATTGACTTTTTATTTAAGAGATGCTTAGGAGACTTTAGTGTTTTAGCAGAATTTTGGACCACAGAGAAGATCTCAGCTTTGTGCCAGGAGTCGTGAAAGCAAATAGGCAATTATGCAGAACACAGAATTGAGCAGGTTGGAAAAGACCTCAGAGATCATCCAGTCCAACCTATCACCCAGCACCATCTGATCAACTAAACCATGGCACCAAGTGCCTCATCCAGGCTCTTCCTAAACACCTCCAGGGATGGTGACTCCACCACCTGCCTGGGCAGCACATTCCAATGGCCAATCTCTCTTGCTGGGAAGAACTTCTTCCTACCATCCAGCCTAAACCTCCCCTGGCACAGCTTGAGACTGTGTCCTCTTGTTCTGGTGCTGGTTGCCTGGGAGAAGAGACCAACCCCCCCAGGCTCTTCTCCGTTGCACCCTGTGATAGGACAAGGTGTAATGGACATAAACTACAGCACAGGAGGTTGCCCCACAACATGAGGTGCTCACTGGCTGACTGCTACTTGGTTTGATATCAAAGCACATATCTCTGTAGTAAAACACAGAATCTGTGAAGCAGTTCTAGAGCAGGTGAAGAATTGATTCATTGGCAGATCCTAAAATAGCATTTCCATCAGGAAATGAGCAGACATCACAACAGAGATCTGTGTGAGTTACTAGTGGCACTGATGATAGTCTGCAGTTCTGTTGGAAGTACTCTCTAGAGGGGAGTGTCATTTACTACTGAAACTGTCTTAATGGCACAGAGCCTGGTAGAGTGGTGTGTGACTGTGAGGGTGGGCAGGTGGACAATATTATGTGGACTTCACCTATAAAAAGCATGTGTTTAATACAGGCAAAACTCAGGAGATTCAGGCTGGAGGTGAGCAGGAAGTTCTTCCCCATGAGAGTGGTGAAGCCCTGGAATGGGTTGTCCAGGGAGGTGGTTGGGGCCCCAGCCCTGGAGGTGTTTAAGCCCAGGCTGGATGAGGCTCTGGCCAGCCTGATCTAGTGTGGGGTGTCCCTGCCCATGGCAGGGGGGTTGGAACTAGATGATCCTTGTGGTCCCTTCCAACCCTGCCTGACACTATGATACTATGAACCCCATAAATCTGCATGTAGGGCTGAGGAAGACAAGGATGGTCAAAGCAAACCAAACCAAACCACAAACAAGTTAGCAAGCAAAACTCTGGCCTGTTCTATCCTGGGAAAGTGGTGCTGATGATCTAATAGCCTTTCCTTTCCAGGCACAGCTGTTTGACTCTCTGTCTCTGTTTCTATGGATAGCACTTTGTGGAGCAGACCCAACTCTTCCCACACATCCCATTTACCTTTCTGGCAGAGAACTGAGAGGTGAGATAGCACTGCAGCTCTTGCCAAATCTAATAAGAAGCGTATCTTACCCAAGACAAAGCCCTGCTTGCAAGGAAATTTAAGCCAATCCATTGTATAACTGCAAGCAAGCAGTGAAACCATAAACACCCTCTAGCCCCTTCTGCCTTTGGTTCCTCACTCTTGTGGCATGGTTTGCAATCATGTTTGAATGTGTTCAGGGCTGCTGCTGTTCTCCACATCCACATTTGTGACTTGGTGTTTCTAATGTGCCATGGTATTGAGGAGATAAAAGTCCTGTGATGCTCTTCTTCCCTTTCTATAATAAAAATGTTATCCCTAAGAGGTTATTTAAACCTCTCTGTGTGTGGAACCCTTTCCACTGATTCCTAAGCAATAGAACAAGAGGACACTGTCTCAATTAAGGAGGACATTGAGACACTTGAATGTGTCCAGAGAAGGGCAACGAGGCTGGGGAGAGGTCTGGAGCACAGCCCTGTGAGGAGAGGCTGAGGGAGCTGGGAGACTCAGAGGAGACCTCCCAGAGGCTGGGAGGCTGAGGGAGGCTCAGAGCAGACCTTATTGCTCTCTACAACTACCTGAAGGGAGGTTGTAGCCAGGTGGGGGTTGGTCTCTTCTCCCAGGCAACCAGCACCAGAACAAGAGGACACAGTCTCAAGCTGTGCCAGGGGAGGTTTAGACTCAATGTTAAGAAGAAATTCCTCATAGAGAGAGATTGGCCACTGGAATGTGCTGCCCAGGGAGGTGGTGGAGTCACCATCACTGGAGGTGTTTAGGAAGAGCCTGGATGAGGCACTTGGTGCCATAGTTTAGTTGATTAGATGGTCTTGGGTGATATGTTGGACTTGATGATCTTGAAGGTTTCTTCCAACCTGGTTTATTTTCTCCTCTCCTCTCCACTCCTCGAGTCTCCTCTCCTCTCCTCTTCTATTCTACATCCACAGCCTGCCCCACATCCACCAGGCAGTCACCTGGGCATAGAAGGAGATCAGGTTGGTCAGGCAGGACCTGCCCTTCCTAAATCCATTCTGGCTAGACCTGAGCCCTTGGCCATCCTGCAGGTGCACAGTGATCACCCTCAAGATGATCTGCTCCATAATTTTCCCTGGAATGAGGCCAGCCTGACAGGCCTGGAGTGTCCAGGTTCCTCCATCCAACTTGCCTGGAGAGGGCAAAGTTTGCAGGATCAAATCATCCGCAGAGAGTTCCTTCGTTTCCAGAGAGATTCTGTGCTTCACTAAGTGAAAAAATATCATCCTATTTCCAAGTGAAGCATTGCAGGCCATTGATCTAGAATGTGAGCTGGTTCCTGTGCATATTTTGGAAGACCAGACACAACATAGTTACTTAATTTAGAGAAATAACTTCTGTCCAAGGCTGTTTCTCCAGAAATGTTTGTGACAGCCTCAAACTTGCAGGCCTGTTACATATGCATGCCAGGCACAGCATAAGGATGAATAGCTCAATATATTGTGATATGAAATGTCCCTGAACAAGTGTTTCAAATTGGATTGTAACAGATCTTGAAAGCCCTTCCAGAGACCTGGAAAAATAATAGAATAGAATTAGAATAGAATAGAATAGAATAGAATAGAATAGAATAGAATAGAATAGAATAGAATTAGAATTAGAATAGAATAGGATAGAATAGAATAGAATAGAATAGAATAGAATAGAATAGAATAGAATAGAATAGACCAGATTGGAAGAGACCTTCAAGATCATCAAGTCCAACCTATCATCCAACACTGCCTAATCAACTAAACCATGCAACCAAGCACCCTATCAAGTCTCCTCCTGAACACCTCCAGTGATGGTGACTCCACCACCTCCCCAGGCAGCCCATTCCAATGGGCAATCACTCTCTCTGTGTAGAACTTCTTCCTAACCTCCAGCTTAAACCTCCCCTGGTGCAGCTTGGGTCTGTGTTAATCATAGTGTTAAAGAGATAGTAATACGTATTTTCATATGGTAGTTAGCAAATGTCATTCTGCCCTGGACTCAGCACTGGTTAGGCCACACCTTGAGTCCTGTGTCCAGTTCTGGGCCCCTCAGTTTAGGAAAGATGTTGAGTTGCTGGAAGGTGTCCAGAGAAGGGCAACAAAGCTGGGGAGGGGTTTGGAGCACAAGCCCCAGGAAGAGAGGCTGGGGTGTTTGGTGCCATGGTTTAATTGATTAGATAGTGTTGGATGGGTAGGTTGGGCTCGATGATGGTCTCTTCCAACCTGGTTAATTCTCTTCTCTTCTCTTCTCTTCTCTTCTCTTCTCTTCTCTTCTCTTCTCTTCTCTTCTCTTCTCTTCTCTTCTCTTCTCTTCTCTTCTCTTCTCTTCTCTTCTCTTCTCTTCTCTTCTCTTCTCTTCTCTTCTCTTCTCTTCTCTTCTCTTCTCTTCTCTTCTCTTCTCTTCTCTTCTCTTCTCTTCTCTTCCTCTCCTACTCTACTCTACTCTACTCTACTCTACTCTACTCTATTCTTAGTCTCCTTTAGTTGTTGTCCTTGGGGAAACAAAGGGCAGGAATGTGGGAGTGTGGCATGGTGAACCTCCTCCAGAATGGATACTTAACTTATGCAAAGGATTGAGTGAAAGTTGGCTTTTCTACAGACATCCAGGTCTGGACATGTGCTTGCTGATGGATAGCAAATTCCTGTTTTGCAATTACACCTAGAAAGAGAAGTGTTTTCCATTTGCTGCCTCCCCTCCCACTTGTCCAGCCTGGCGTGAGGGTCTTATTCAGTTCAGCCTGGGAGCTGAAGGTCTGGGTGGGGATAACCGGAGTTTCACAGATGAAAAGAAGGAGATGAGAGTGTGAGGAGAAAGTGGGGAGGAGGAGGAGGAGGAGGCAAGAGTCCTGGCACAAATATTTAAGCATTCAAAGTGTTGCAAAAGCAGGCAGTGTAGGAATGGAAGCCCTGTGTGATAGAAATACAATCTCTGGGATGATTTTCCCTGCTGCCTGTGAAACTAGGTGGTTAAAACAGGGAAATGATAAGGGAAGAAGAGTTACGAGCAGTGAAAACAGAGGCAGTCCAGGCACTGGTACACACACACACACACACATGCACCAAGTGGTTGGCCTGGGCCCATTCCTCAGCCAGGACCTTGGCCAATTTTCCTTTTATTTCCACCACCACCCCCCTGTTTTTTTTTCTTCTTGGCAGAAAAGGAAGAAGGTTAAGCTGACCGGAGACAGCAGAGCTGCCACAGCCTGCTGTGGCCTGTGAGGCTGAGCACAGGCTGTCGCTGTCAGGAGGTGCAGCACGCTCCACTTCTGTTGTTTACTTGCAGGAGCGGGTGGAAGGAGTTGCTCTCCATTCTGCTTGGTGCCAGAGCCAGCAGTCCTGGGAAGAGGCTGCACTGTCTGCCTGAACTTTCACTTTTGATTTTCAGCTGGGCTGGAAACACCATTCCTTGTGGCTATGTTGTGTTTTTTTTTCATTCCTGGGCCCGAGGCAGAGCCTCAGCTGGGATAAATCAGCTCTTCTTCCCTGCAGCCAAGGGAGGTAGGAGGATGCACAGCGCTTCAGGATACCATCTGCCTTGTTTGGAGACCAGAGAGCTTCTTTTCCCCTGGTTAAAATCAGACCACCACATTCGTGTGCTCAATCACCAAGTACGTGAACGTTTTTCACAAGCACAACTTCCCAGTGACCCAGAGTGCCTTTAAACAACGAAGTGCCACTGGACCTTGGTAGTGTGAAAGGATCAGTTGAAACCCCTGTCTTGCCCAGCTGTTAAACCTGTGTTTGATTTCTGAAGAACCTATAGAGCAAAAGGGTTAAAGGAGACCATGCAAGAAGCAGAAGAAATAAATTGAATGCACATGTGCAATCATTATTCATACTAACGTTCCCTGTATTACTTCATAACACAGCTGTATACACACACACACACACACACACACACACACAAACCCCAAACCCACCCCAGTCCAGCTTGGTTTCTTCCTATTTGAATCTTATTAATTTCTGTTTAATGGAACACAAATGTTTGTGCTTTTCATCTGGACGGGCGCAGCCTCGCAGCGCAGTCGTGCAGCATTAGCTGGCGTGGTTGCGGCCACCTCATACAAACGTCTCTGCGCCTTTCAGGGCTCCTGACAGGACATCTTTTGAGCATGACAGTTGCCATGGGGACGGGTGCAATGCCTGCTTGGAAGGGAAACTGGGAGCAATGCTCAGTACGTCAAAAACTACACCGGGGAGGGGGGCAGGAGAATGTTTGCTTCTTGCGCTGACACTTAGCTGCTTGTTTTACCCGCCACCCACGCACTTCCATCAAACAATATCTCTTTCAAACGCAGAAGTCAAAGTTTGCATCTCCTATCGTTCCAGCTGGAACAGGCAGGGGCTGTGTGAAATGAATATCATCGTGCACAGGGCCGGGGCACTGCCTGGCTGGCTCTATCTGTCACTTCGTAAGACGGCAACACTGAGCCCTCTCAGTTTTCCCCTCCTCCTGCCCTCAGTCGAGTGTTTCAACCAGCTCCTTGGGGCACTGTGGGGATGCTGAGGTGGCACAGGGAGGGGGCAGCTTGCTAAGTCTAACCAGCTTGCTCAAACCCAGTAGATCTACTCTGAGTTGATACTGGTGAGGTCACTGTCTATACAATTCCACAGATAGGGAACATGGCAATAACAAACAGGAAGACTTTCATTACCTCTCTGACCCCAAGTCAAAAGCAAAAACCCCCTCTGTAGAAAACAAGTCCTGTGACCTTCTGTTCTAAGCTATCATCTATTCCTCTAATATCTGCATATTTCTTCCATTAGAACTTAGTCTTCACTAGTATCACAGAATCACCAAGGTTGGAAGAGACCTCAAAGATCATCAAGTCCAACCTGTCACCACGGACCTCATGACTAGACCATGGCACCAAGTGCCACATCCCATCCCCTCGAACACCTCCAGGGATGGTGACTCCACCACCTCTGGGACCAGGGACCAGTTGTTCTGTTCTCTTAGACTTTAAAAAACCAAACAAATCTACACTAAAAAACCCAACCAACCACCCCAAAAAACCCCAGATACTAGCCAGAGTTGAAGGAAGAGATGCAGCAAACTCACCACAAGGTTTTGCAAAGCACTCTGATGCCTGGTGTGGAGTGCTGTAGGAATAAACGAAATCTTCTTGGTGAAGCAGAGGTCACTGCAACATCTCTTTCTTGCCAGCAAGAGAGATTGGCCATTGGAATGTGCTGCCCAGAGGGGTGGTGGAGTTGCCATCACTGGAGGTGTTTAAAAAGAGCCTGGATGAGACATTTGGTGCCATGGTTTAGTTGATCAGATGGTGTTGGGTGATAGGTTGGACTCAATGATCTCAAAGGTTTTTTCTAACCTGGTTAATTCTACTCTATTCTATCTGGCTGGTAGCCCAAGATGCTCACACTAAATGGTTGGGAGCTTGGTCCCTGAGATACCCAGATCCTGAATGATTGCTCTTACAGCCCTGCTTTGCTTTCTGTGTTTCACAGGGATCAGGTGCTCACAGCAGAGCTTGAGGGTTTGCATCTCCCCTGCCCTTAGGATCACACAGAATCTGTTAAGTCTGTGTACTACATGTATTGGAAGTATGAGAACTCACCCAGCACCTGGATGAATACGAATTATTTCACATATGGAACAAGGGCAGGGTGCTGGAGTTGGCCTCTGCTTTGTGGAGGGGCATGCATGACTTTGGGGTTTTTATGTTCTCTCAGAGCACTTTTCCATTCTTGGCTTGTGGACCTGAAATGTGGTGCAGAGAAAGAGGCAGTTTTGACAGGCTTGCAAGTTTTCTGGCCACAAGAAGTCTGCAGTGTCTCATCAGAAAAGCTCCTTGATTGACTCCCTCTAACACACTGCCCTGACTACAGGCAGCAATTAATTTCTAGGGTTTTACTGGAATGAAAAAACTCAACCCTGCTGCCATAGAACTAGATGCCATTATCTGCAGCTGTAAGAATTCTCCACCCTCCCTTCAGTCATGCTTCAGCAGCTGCCTTTAGACTTGAACATTCTCTCCTCCTGCACAGCCTGCTACCACTCGAACTGCTTGGCTGATATCATCATCTAGCAGCAGCAGATGTTGTCATGTCTGGGGAAAGAGGTTTCCAGGTGTGGATACCAGAGCTGTAGTGGGGGCTTATACATTCCTCATGGAGTTACAATGCCCAGGAGCCATAAAGCTGATTTTGTGTAAGAGCAACACGAGGATTCCCAGGTAGTTCCCAGACCTTGGGGCACTCCTCTCTCCCCTCTGTTTCTTCTTACCATGTTCACCAAAGCCAGGAATCCATGCCTGAAATGTGCAGGGGCTCCACTGGGCTCTCTTGACTCTATCTCAGCTTGACCACAAGTTTTGCAGGGCTCATAGAGCTCCATTGTATGTTTTACTCCATTTCATTTCATTAAGTAAACATATTGAAGTCCAATTTCTCTGACATTTTCTTCCCAGCAAGAGAGATTGGCCATTGGAATGTGCTGCCCAGGGAGGTGGTGGAGTCACCATATCTGGAGGTGTTTAGGAAGAGCCTGGATGAGGCACTTGGTGCCATGGATTAGTTGATAAGATGATGTTGGGTGATGGGTTGGACTTGATGATCTTGAAGGTCTCTTCCAACCTGGTTAATTCTATTCTATTCTATTCTATTCTATTCTATTCTATTCTATTCTATTCTATTCTATTCTATTCTATTCTATTCTATTCTATTCTATTCCATTCTATTCTATTCTATTCCATTCTATTCCATTCTATTCTATTCCATTCTATTCTATTCTATTCTACACACCCAAGTGCTACCCTTCAATTAAGATATCCCAAGCTTGTGGAGTCAGATAGTTTTGTTTGTTTAAACACTGATGTGGTTTACACTGGTCCATCATATGCTACAGTAAACTATGAAATCAACTCAACAGTTATGCTTATAAAATAACTTTTAAAGCCCCACATTTTATTTCTACATCACTTTCTGATAAGTAAATGCAGCTAAAAAGATTTAAAAGACATGAAAAACTGTCACTGCAGCAAGTTTCAGAGTTAACCTGCAGTATGTGTGCCTATATAAAACATGAGGCAATCTGAACTCATTCAGCCATCCCTGCCTAGTCACATCTTCCATCACCATGATTTATCAGATCATTTTGCTTCATTCAGACTTCAGGCCCAATTCTTCCTGCAGATTTCTGCATGTAATGACATTAGGTTTAGTGTGGAATTACATGTCTGTCTCTGAAGTGAGAGCTGTCTCCCACAGCAGACTCCTGGCCAAGCTGTCAGCCCCTGGCTTGGACAGCAGCTCTCTGAGCTGGGTTAGGAACTGGCTGGAGCCTGAGCCCAGAGAGTGGTGGTGAATGGTGCCACAGCCAGCTGGCAGCCAGGCACCAGTGGTGTGCCCCAGGGATCAGAGCTGGGCCCCATCCTGTTCAGTATCCTTACTGATGATCTGGATGAGAGGATTGAGTCCATCATCAGTAAATTTGCAGATGACACCAAGTTAGGAGCAGGAGATCTGTTAGAGGGTAGGAGAGGTCTGCAGAGGGACCTTGCCAGGCTGGACAGATGGGCAGAGTCCAACAGGATGGCATTCAACAAGTCCAAGTGCTGGGTGCTGCTCTTTGGCCACAACAACCCCATGCAGTGCTACAGGTTGGGGTCAGAGTGGCTGGAGAGCAGCCAGGCAGAAAGGGACCTGGGGGTGCTGGTTGAGTGTAGGCTGAACATGAGCCAGCAGTGTGCCCAGGTGACCAAGAAGGCCAATGGCATCCTGGCCTGCATCAGGAAGAGTGTGGCCAGCAGGAGCAGGGAGGTCATTGTGCCCTGTGCTCAGCACTGCTCAGGCCACACCTTGAGTGCTGTGTCCAGTTCTGGGCTCCTCAGTTTAGGAAGGAGGTTGAGCTGCTGGAAGGTGTCATTTATATGATGTTAGATTTCCTTTTTCTTTGCAGACCACTGAGGATTTCTTCCACATTGAATTTATTTAGCCATGTCATAGTTGTGCAGAGGAACAGCTTCCTTTGAGCCAACTCAAACAGACTTAGTTTGGGTTCTTGACCATCAGTCACCCCTATCTTTCTTTTCAGACTCTGCAAGTAGTCTTTGTGGCCAAGAAGAAGGAAGAAAAGTCCGTTGGGTTTTTCCAGCAGAAACCAGAAATGTAGGGAAAGATAAGGGAGACTCAGATCTAAGAAACACCAGAAGACAATGAATGTTTGCTTTCCCTGAAGGCAACAGCCCCATAAAAACTAGTCCAGCTGGACAGCTGGCTATGTAAGCACAGAGGTTCTGTTTAGATTTCCTCTCCTTGCTGATGCAGAAATAGCCCTGGTCACAAAGCATGAGGATATCTGGTACAGCTCAGGTGTATTTGTGCCAGAGCTCCCACAAAGGGCTCCTGCTACCACATCCCCTTGCTTTGCCATGCTCCTTTAAACATAAAGTCACTAGCTGGTGACTAACACCACAACACATGAGAGTTAAAAAGAGAGCAAACTGTGATGGTCTGATGTGTCTACTGGCTCTACAACCCTGGTAAATGAAAAAGACCATTGTTTGAGTTGGGAAGGTTGCCATCAGGAACTGAGAACGAGGGCTGCATCCAGACAACACAACACAGTTGTCCACCTAACTACAAGGTAATGGTATCCTTGAGGGAAGAACTGGGAGAAGATGTGTCTGGGGATGACACACCAGTGAAGTCTCCTGTTCTTGGGACAAATGGCTGAATCATTTAAGCAGGATGATGCTTTGACATGCTCTTGGAATAGTCTCTCCCTGGGCTGACCATTTTCCCATCTACTTCTGCAGCTCTCTCTTCCATTAGCAGCATCACCAAATGCCATTAGCCTCTTTTTTCTGTAACTGAAGCCTGCACCTCTGCAACCTTGTGTATTCTGCCACTTCAATCCATTTTCTGGCCTACATGTGACTTGTACCAACACTGTCATTCCCAGGTTGAGCAGAGCTGTTCAATTGCTTAACTCATTGCAAGCCTGAGGCCAGTGTCCCAATTACACATCACCAAGACAGCTCAGTGTAAATCAGCTTCTCTGTCCACTCTAGGGGATGGAAGTCCAAAATCAAATGAGAGTAACAATGCTATCCTATTTCTTACTATTTCCTTTGCCTTTATTCCTTTCTTTTTTGAGCTGCTCTCTTCTCTCCCCCTACACCTTCACATCTGTCCTTCATGAATCAAGAGCTCTCTTTCTTCACAGTATCACAGTATCACACAGTATCACTAAGGTTGGAAGAGACCTTGAGGATCATCGAGTCTAACCTGTCACCACAGACCTCATGACTAGCCCATGGCACCAAGTGCCACATCCAATCCCCTCTTGAACACCTCCAGTGATGGTGACTCCACCACCTCCCTGGGCAGCACATTCCAAGGCCCATCTCTCTTTCTGGGAAGAGCTTCACTGCATGGTGGCACATTGTGTGTGGTCTGCACCTTTCTGCAAAGCATCTGTGCTAACAAATGCAGAATACCAGACTGCAGAAGGTATCTGACGAATTTACAACAGCAATTTCTGTCCCACTACAGGTTATATTCTGTTCCTCTTTCACTTTTTCTTTCATGAGGCTGTCAGGATGTATTGATGACCCTGCTGAGAGAATGCATCAGCAATGTCACTCGAAGGCAAGAGCTTTGCATTTAGTGTTAGGTTTGTCAGGTAATAAAATTGTCCTCTCAATGCTCTCTTAACAAGAGTGATTTCTCTGGTGCTGTAATATATATGTGATGAAATGATGATGTCCTGCTTTCACAGATTATGCATATGACCATCTTTGTGTTTAAAGCACTCACTCTTCTGAAAGCTACTGCTCCTTTTGTTCTGGCTTCTGCAGTGATGGTCAGAAGACCATACTCTTAAATGTAGAAATTAGTTCATTGCAGGGGTGCAAATGGCAACTAACTGCCAGGGTAATGAGATCCCAAAGGCTAAATAGAATAGAATAGACCAGGTTGGAAAAGAGCTTTAAGATCATCAAGTCCAACCTCTCACCCAACACCATCTAATCAACTAAACCATGGCACCAGGTGCCTCATCCAGGCTCTTCCTAAACACCTCCAGTGATGGTGACTCCACCACTTCCTTGGGCAGCACATTCCAATGGCCAATCTCTCTTGCTGGGAAGAACTTCTTCCTCACCTCCAGCCTAAACCTCCCCTGGCACAGCTGGAGACTGTGTCCTCTTGTTCTGGTGCTGCTTTCCTGGGAGAAGAGACCAACCCCCACCTGGCTACAACCTCCCTTCAGGGAGTTGTAGAGAGCAAGGTGGTCTCCCCTGAGCCTCCTCTTCTGCAGGCTAAGCAACCCCAGCTCCCTCAGCCTCTCCTCACAGGGCTGTGCTCCAGACCCCTCCCCAGCTTTGTTGCCCTTCTCTGGATGCATTCCAGAAAGGGCAATTTGGTCCCCACCTTAGCCCAACAGGATGAATTTCCTTTGCACTTGTCCTAGTTGAGCACATAGTTTATGTACTGACTGATTGTGCCTCTCTGCTCAGGCTCCACAAGGAGCGTGGCCCAAAAACCTCCATGAAGGCTACAGATACTCACAGCAATCTCAAGTCTGATCCCTTCCATGGTCTATATTAAGAGAGCACTTTGAATGCATGGGAAAACATTGCTATATTGAGCTCTGTTTCTTCATTCTTGGCAGGGGAGAGCTCTATAGTTACAGAAGAACTCATGCCATATGGTCCCACCTACGTGATCTTCCTTCCTGTTTTCACAGTGTATTTTACGCTCTTTAGCCACTTTTTCAGACTGGTTGTTGCTGCTGCTGTTGTTATTGTGTTGCTGTTGTTGTTCTGTTTGTTTTGCTGCTGTTGTGCTGTTGTTGTTTTGTTTTGTGGTTGCTGTTGTTTTGGTGGTATTGTTTTGTTTTGGTGGTGGTGTTTTGTTTTGCTGTTGCTGTTGTTGTTTTCTGTTCTGTTGTTTTGTTTTGCTGTAGTTGCTTTGTTTTGGTGCTGTTGTTTTGTTTTGCTGTTGCTGTTGTTGTTTTCTGTTCTGTTGTTGTTTTGTTTTGCTGTAGTTGTTGTTTTGTTTTGGTGGTGTTGTTTTGTTTTGCTGTTGCTGTTGTTTCGGTGGTATTGTTTTGTTGTGGTGTTGTTGTTTTGTTTTGCTGTTGCTGTTGTTGTTTTCTCTTCTGTTGATGTTTTGTTTTGCTGTAGTTGTTGTTTTGTTTTGGTGGTGTTGTTTTGTTTTGCTGTTGCTGTTGTTTCAGTGGTATTGTTTTGTTGTGGCTTTGTTTTGTTTTGCTGCTGCTGTTGTAGTTTTCTGTTGCTGTTGTTGTCTTGTTTTGCTGTAGTTGTTGTTTTGTTTTGGTGTTGTTTTGTTTAGCTGTTGTTATTTTGTTTTGCTGTTGTTGTTTTGCTGTTGCTGTTGCTGTTGTTTTGCTGTTGCTGTTGTTGTTTTGCTATTTTTTTTGCTGTTGCTTTTTTGTTTAGCTGTTGTTATTTTGTTTTGCTGTTGTTGTTTTGCTGTTGCTGTTTTGTTTTGCTGTTGCTGTTTTGTTTTGCTGTTGCTGTTGTTTTGCTTTGCTGTTGTTTTGTTTTGCTTTGCTGTTGTTTTGTTTTGTTTTGCTGTTGTTTTGTTTTGCTGTTGCTGTTTTGTTTTGCTGTTGCTGTTGTTTTGCTTTGCTGTTGTTTTGTTTTGCTTTTGCTGTTGTTTTGTTTTGCTGTTGTTTTGCTGTTGTTTTGCTGTTGTTTTGTTTTGCTGTTGTTGTTTTGTTTTGCTGTTGCTGTTTTGTTTTGCTGTTGTTGTTTTGCTGTTGTTGTTTTGTTTTGCTGTTGTTGCTGGTTTGTTTTGCTGTGGCTGCACCCACAGTGATCCAACAGCAGCTAGTCCCTTGCTGTTCAGCTGTAGCAGGATTGCAACACCAGCCTTTCCCTGCCTTTGTGTGGCAGATCCCAGCAGAGGGATGGTCATTTGTCTTTCAATTGTTTTTCCAAGTTCCATCATCTGTCTCATCTCCTATTATTAATACTGTTAACACTGTTCTTGGAGCAGCAGCCAGCTTTGGCCTCCAGCTACATGAAGCAATGAAATACATTTATTTTACCCCCTCCCCCCCCCCCCCCTTTCACTATCTATTAAGGTCACAGTAAGATCTGCTTCAATTTCTCCTCTGCTTTACCCTTCTATTAAAGGCAAGTATGTTTTTCTGTTGTTAAGTGGGAATGTTGTTAAGTGGGAAAGACAAGCCCTGCAAAACTTGGAGGGTGCCAAATGCCCTGTGCAGAATTAATTTGCCTTCCCCCCTCTGCCAGTGCCCACAATAGCTCACTGCTTTATTTTTCCCCCCCCCTTGCAGTCAGAGGAGGCAGAAACTAAGCAAAAAAAGGCCAAGGTAATGACAGAAAAATATGAAAATTGAATTAAAAATAATAAGAATAAATCACAAACGTGGAAAAAATAATAGAAGTCATCAACCACTAGACAAGAGACTCAATGAGCTGCAATCCTGCTATCCAGCTGAGGGTCATGTCCTGAAATGGCTGTGGAACATCCTGAAAGTTTCCTGAGCTATTAGAAATTTAAATGACTTAGGCTTCAGGCCTGATTAAAGAAAAGATTAATCACTCACTGCAGAATGCTTTATATTATTGCCTGCTGCACGAGGTCCTGTCCATGGTTATGAGGTCCAGTGCCACAGCTCCTCTTTAAAGCAAATATTAGCCTGTTGTACAGAAAGATGCATTGGGGTGTGCAGAAACTCACATTCTTTTCAAATACTTTTTAGAGTGTGAGTTGTACCAACCTATATCACCCAACACCATCCAAGCAACTAAACCATGGCACCAAGTGCCTCATCCAGTTTCCTCCTAAACACCTCCAGGGATGGTGACTCCACCACCTCCCTGGGCAGCACATCCCAATGGCCAATCTCTCTTGCTGGGAAGAATTTCTTCCTCACATCCAGCCCAAACTGCAAAACTGTTTTAGACTCATAGAATTGCCAGGGTTAGAGGGGACCCCTAGGGTCACCCAGCTCCAACCCACTCCACCATGGCAGGACCACCCCACACCAGTTCAGGTTGCTCAGAGCCACATCCAGCCCAGCCCCAAAAACCTCCAGGGATGAGGCTTCCACCACCCCCCTGGGCAACCTGTGCCAGTGTCTCACCACCCTCATGGGGAAGAACTTCTTCCTAACATCCAATCTGAATCCACCCACCTCTAGTTTCTCTTCCATTCCCCCCAGTCCCATCACTACCTGACACCCTAAAAGTCCTCTGAAACTTCACTTCCTTCCTCCTCAAGCTGCCATATATCAGCCTGTTTCTGCCATGTGGGAAAATCTGAATGGAGGTTCCTCTCTATAGAATAGAATTAACCATGCTGGAAGAGATCTTTGAGATCATCAAGTCCAACCTGTCACCCAACACCATCTTATCAACTAAACCATGGCACCAAGTGCCTCATCCAGGCTCTTCCTAAACACCTCCAGGGATGGTGACTCCACCACCTCCCTGGGCAGCCCATTCCAATGGCCAATCTCTCTTTCTATGGCAGTGTCATCTTCACAGAATTGTCAGGTGTAGAAGGGACCTCAAGGATCATTCAATTCCAACCCCCCTGCCATAGGCAGGGACACTTTGCACTACAGCAGGTTGCTCACAGCCACATCCAGCCTGGCCTTTGAAACCTCCAAGGGTGAGGCTTCCACCACCTCCCCAGGCAACCTGTGCCAGTGTCTCATCACCTTCATGAGGAAGAACTTCATCCTAACATCCAATCTGAATTCACCCATCTCCAGTCCTGTTCCATTCCCCCCCAGTCCCATCACTCCCTGACACCCTAAAAAGTCCCTCCCCTCTCCACACTGAACAACCCCAACCCTCCCAGTCTGCCCCACCTTGCTTCAGGACTGCTTATGAGAACAGAGCAGCTAATGTGTCATGATTATTACTGTTGGCTTCATCTGTCCCCTGTGAGTATGAATTTATGCTTAAAAAGGCATTTGTCAAAGCTTGAACTTGAGAAACTGTTATCAAATAGAGCTCCAACGTATGAGCAAGGCTGGAGGATTCTCTAATGCCTCTGATACTTGTGGCTGCATGCAGGGATGGTGTGTGGAAAGGTGCAAAGCCCCAAAGGGGCTCTTCAGGGCCCTGGGGCAGGGGCTGTTAACGTGATGTAAAGCCATGTCTTCCCCTGCAGCCCATTCTGTGTGGTGGGATAGGAGCAGCAAAGATGGGCTCTGCTGGTGGTGGGCTCCTCCCTGTGTATTCTCCCACAACCCAGGAGCAGGGCCCTGAGTGCACAGGAGTACTTTCAGACACCTCTGTTTCTAAGAGCATAGAATGGAAAGATATTTCCAGGAGATCAGCATGGATCAGTGGCCAATTAGATCATGGTCCATGTGAAGCCAGGGGGAATACAGGGAAGTTGAGGACTGTAGAAGCCAGGTACAGGAGAAGACAAACTATATAAAACCAACATTGAGAGGTGGGGAGGGGTCTGGAGCACAGCCCTGTGAGGAGAGGCTGAGGGAGCTGGGGTTGCTTAGCCTGCAGAAGAGGAGGCTCAGGGGAGACCTCATTGCTCTCTGCAGCTCCCTGAAGGGAGGTTGTAGCCAGGTGGGGTTTGGACTCTTCTCCCAGGCAAGCAGCAGCAGAACAAGAGGACACAGTCTCAAGCTGTGCCAGGGGAGGTTTAGGCTGGATGTTAGGAAGAAATTCTTCCCAGAAAGAGAGATTGGCCATTGGAATGTGCTGCCCAGGGAGGTGGTGGAGTCACCATCACTGGAGGTGTTTAGGAAGAGCCTGGATGAGGCACTTGGTGCCATGGTTTAGTTGCTTAGATGGTGTTGGGTGAGGGGTTGGACTTGACGATCTCAAAGGTCTTTTCCAACCTGGTTAATTCTATTCTATTCTATTCTATTCTATTCTATTCTATTCTATTCTATTCTATTCTATTCTATTCTATTCTATCTAATTCTATTCTATTCTATTGTAATGGGGCACAGTGAGCTCAAAGCTGCCAGTGCATCAGCCTAGAGGCACCCTATGTATTTAAGTGCTATGCTTTGAGGGAGATCTGGAGCTTGAGTGCAGCCCCCTTCAGCATTGGTCATATGTCAGAAACACAGTCTGATCTCGGACATCTGGCAAGTGCATGTGTGTGTTTAATTGAGGGCATAAACATTCCCCAAAGATCTGGAGTCCTGAGATTACAACCTTGACTTCAACCATTTGGCTTTCTTCACCAGCTAGTAAATGCCATCTATCACATGAACCACATTAGAGTTTACACACCCCCACCCCCAAACAACCCCCCAAACTTAAACAGATCACACTTCTATGAAACTGGGGGGGGGGGGGGGGGAAGGTTTTGATAGGATTTAGGAATGTAAGCTTACATTGTAATCCTCTCTCCAACATGGAGGGGAAAAAAAGGGAGGGGGGGAAGGCAAATTATTCCTGCTGTGGCATATGAAAGCTAGAAGAATTTAATTTTCTGCTCTGTTTGTCCTAGCATGCTTCTGCAGGCTTGTCATCAGCTCCACTGCAGCACAGGGGATGTAAAAGATATTTTAATACAAATTGCTGTATTTGATTCATTCCATTCTCCTTATAAAACTGACTCTTGTAAAATCATGTCTAATGTGAAACAGTTACAATGTGCTTGCTACTCACTGTGCTGATACCTACTAAAACTGACCTCAGCAGCGTGCACCCAGTTGTTGCAAGATGCAAAAACCCACAGAACTTACTCTGATGTGTCTGAAGAGTGCCAAAGCACAAAAATAGCTTGGAGCTGAAAAGATCTGGTGCAACCAGTATCACCATGGACAAAACTGTCAGTCAGCTCAGAATGGCAGAGTCAGCTACCTCTTAAACATCACAGCCCTCTTATCAGTCCATTTTTGTGATGGTTCATGCATGAGTTCTGCATGTTGCAGGGTCTTAGCCTGCTTTCACTGGAGAGAGCCATAAGCCAGCCATGCTCTGCAGGCCATCATTTACTTGATTAGGTAGTGTTGGGTTAGTCATGAGGGGTTGGGTGATAGGTTGGACTCAATGATCTCAAAGGTCTTTGCCAACCTGGTTAACTCCATTCCACTCCATTCCATTCCACTCCATTCCATTCCACTCCACTCCATTCTATTCTATTCTATTCTATTCTATTCTATTCTATTCTATTCTATTCTATTCTATTCTATTCCATTCCATTCCATTCCATTCCATTCCACTCCACTCCACTCCATTCCATTCCATTCCATTCCATTCCATTCCATTCCATTCCATCACACTCCACTCCACTCCATTCCATTCCATTCCATTCCATTCCATTCCACTCCATTCCATTCCATTCCACTCCATTCCATTCCACTCCATTCCATTCCATTCCATTCCATTCCATTCCATCACACTCCACTCCACTCCACTCCATTCCATTCCATTCCATTCCATTCCATTCCATTCCATTCCATTCCATTCCATTCTATTCTATTACATTCCATTCCATTCTATTCCATTCCATTCCATTCCATTCCATTCTATTCTATTCTATTCCATTCCATTCCATTCCAGTCCAGTCCATTCCATTCCATTCCATTCCATTCTCAGTTATGAGACAACCAGGGCCTTAAGCTGGGAGGGGCAGAAGCCAGGACAGCTGACCTGAGTTGGATCACAGGTATATCCCAGAAGGGAAGGAACTCTTCCCAGTCCCCAATCCTGCTCCTCCTCTTCCTTTCCCTTCTGCTTCTCTCCGTCCACAGAGGGGTTCACTTACCATTACTATGAGGACTGCTTTCTTGTTTATTGTGACTGCTGTTTATTGTGACATGGGCCCTTTGGTTTAGGAAAGATGTTGAGTTGATGGTAGGTGTCCAGAGAAGGGCAACAAAGCTGGGGAGGGGTCTGGAGCACAGCCCTGGGAGGAGAGGCTGAGGGAGCTGGGGTTGCTTAGCCTGCAGAAGAGGAGGCTCAGGGGAGACCTTCTTGCTCTCTCCAACTCCCTGAAGGGAGGTTGTAGCCAGGTGGGGGTTGGTCTCTTCTCCCAGGCAACCAGCACTAGAACAAGAGGACACAGTCTCAAGCTGTGCCAGGGGAGGTTTAGGCTGGATGTTAGGAAGAAGTTCTTCCCAGCAAGAGAGATTGGCCATTGGGATGTGCTGCCCAGGGAGGTGGTGGAGTCACCATCTCTGGAGGTGTTTAGGAAGAGCCTGGATGAGGCACTTGGTGCCATGGTTTAGTTGATTAGATGGTGCTGGGTGATAGGTTGGACTTCATGATCTTAAAGCTCTTTTCCAACCTGGTCTATTCTATTCTATTCTATTCAGCCTTTAGGATCTCATCACCATGGCAGTTAGTTGCCATTTGCACCCCTGCAATGAACTAATTTCTACATTTAAGAGTATGGTCTTCTGACCATCACTGCAGAAGCCAGAACAAAAGGAGCAGTAGCTTTCAGAAGAGTGAGTGCTTTAAACACAAAGATGGTCATATGCATAATCTGTGAAAGCAGGACATCATCATTTCATCACATATATATTACAGCACCAGAGAAATCACTCTTGTTAAGAGAGCATTGAGAGGACAATTTCATTACCTGACAAACCTAACACTAAATGCAAAGCTCTTGCCTTCGAGTGACATTGCTGATGCATTCTCTTAGCAGGGTCATCAATATATCCTGACAGCCTCATGAAAGAAAAAGTGAAAGAGGAACAGAATATAACCTGTAGTGGGACAGAAATTGCTGTTGTAAATTCGTCAGATACCTTCTGCAGTCTGGTATTCTGCATTTGTTAGCACAGATGCTTTGCAGAAAGGTGCAGACCACACACAATGTGCCACCATGCAGTGAAGCTCTTCCCAGAAAGAGAGATTGGCCTTGGAATGTGCTGCCCAGGGAGGTGGTGGAGTCACCATCCCTGGAGGTGTTTAGGAAGAGCCTGGATGAGGCACTTGGTGCCATGGTTTAGTTGATTAGATGGTGTTGGGTGATAGGTTGGACTTGATGATCTCAAAGGCCTCTTCCAACCTGGTTGATTCTGTGATTTGTCCATGGAACAGTTTCTGCTTAGCCTTAGGAGACACATCATGTCCCAGAGCACGATGGTTTATCCCAGGTTGCATGACCCCTACATTTTTATCCTAGCTTGTATAAAAGTAGATGTGATGATTCATACACATCATTTGTTGCTGCTTTTAGCATTTGTGGAGGAAATACTAAATGCTCCTCCTTACTCCTTTGACTTATTTTAACCACTGGAGCTATCATGAGGCTGGTGACAAAAGAGGCAGAGGCAGGTGCTCGGGGTTCAGCTTATAACACCTCCCAGTTTGAGTAATTACTTCCAGACTTAAAAACATCGGGGTCTGCACGAGGACTTACATGGCTTTAGCAAGGCCAGCCTTGCCTTTCACATATAGGTTGAGCCAGATTTGACTTCTGTTTGTGTTGTGGCATGACGCCTTCTGCCTGTGATTTAAGTGGGGGACCAGGTGGGGGCTTGGGTAGCTTTGCACTGGATGGAGATTTCTCATCGGAAAGCCAGCTCCACCTGCCAGCTTCAGCCGAGTCTCCAGACACCTCCAGGTTATTGCTCACTGGTTTTGAGGTCTCTCTTGCCCTGTGGATGGGTTAACTAACATTGCTCTGCTCCTGCCATCTCCTCTTACCCAGGGAGCCACACAGCTCTCGGGCCCCATTGATGTGGCCCATCAATCCATCAGCATGTAATGTGATCCAGACCCTGACACCCTTCCCGCTGCAGCTCATGCCAGCTTCCTCACTGGAACTGCAGACCTTGTTTCCATTTGCAAGCCTGGAGCTCTGAGGGAGGAAGAAATGCTTTATGAGTCACTACCTTCAAGGGCTTTACACTTTGAGATGTAAATGTGGGAGGATATTGTTCAGAGGCCTCTCAGTTTGCTCTGAAAACCTGAAAACTCAGGTGTAGAAACCAAAATCTTGAATTCCTCTGTTTGGCTATATGGAAATAATTAGAGCAAAATGCTGATACCTGCAGAACCTTCCACAGAATCTGCACAGTTAGGAAACAGCAAATGCAAAGGCCCTCATCCACCAGCTGCCTGAAAAAGATGAGAACTTTGCTGTTGCCTGCTCTGCTCTGTTTGGTGCCAAGCAAGTTGCCTGCAAGAACCAATCTCTACACTGTAGAAGTATAAATTACTTCATTTATTGATTTGTTTATTTATTATGAAACAAATGACATCCTGGCCACATCAGATGGGGAAATGGATGGAAAAGATGGTGAAAGTGCAGTTCTTAACTGGCATATAACAAAGGGAAGGTCCATCTCCTAACATGTCATAGAGCTCTCTGGTAAAAATTCATGCCTGCTTTTGAGCTCCATTTTATTCACAGATTAGAAGCACTAAAGTTGCCACAAGAGAGGCCAAATACATCAGCAAAATAATGTAAGTACTCCACCCCTGGAAGATCTGTAAATACAGTACTCTAAAACCATCTGTCAGCCCTCCAAAACCACTGAAGGAAAGGTAGGCATTAATGACTGCTGCTAACATCTAGAAAGGGCAAACTGGGATAGCCTCTCAGTGAAGGATGGTGCTGAGACTCAAACCATCTCAACAATTCCTTCTGTGACCAAAGTGGGAAAGAGGTGGAGAAAGGGGGGGGCTCAAAAGTGAGAACAATGAAGATAAACCCAAGCACTGAAATGAATCACTCAAATATTATGAGCTTAAACAAACAAACAACAGACTTGTAGATGAATAGAATAGAATAGAATAGAATAGAATAGAATAGAATAGAATAGAATAGAACAGAACAGAACAGAATTAACCAGGTTGGAAAAGGCCTTCAACATCATCAAGTCCAACATATCATCCAACACCATCTGATCAACTAAACCATAGTACCAAGTGCCTCATCCAGGCTCCTCCTAAACACCTCCAGTGACAGTGACTCCCCCACCTCCCTAGGCAGCACATTCCCATGGCCAAGCTCTCTTTCTATGAAGAGCATCTTCCTAACATCCAGCCTAAACCTCCCCTGGCACAGCTTGAGGCTGTGTCCTCTTGTTCTGGTGCTATTTGCCTGGGAGAAGAGACCAACCCCCACCTGGCTACAACCTCCCTTCAGGGAGTTGGAGAGAGCAAGAAGGACTCCCCTGAGCCTCCTCTTCTGCAGGCTAAGCAACCCCAGCTCCCTCAGCCTCTCCTCACAGGGCTGTGCTCCAGACCCCTCCCCAGCTTTGTTGCCCTTCTCTGGATGCCTTCCAGCAACTCAACATCTTTCCTAACCTGAGGGGCCCAGAACTGGACACAGGACTCAAGGTGTGGCCTAACCAGTGCTGAGCACAGGGCAGAATGACTTCCCTGCTCCTGCTGACCACACTCTTCCTGGTATAGGGAGGATACCATTGGCCTTCTTGGCCACCTGGGCACACTGCTGGCTCATGTTCAGCCTGCTATCAGCCAGTACCCCAGGTCCCTTTCTGCCTGGCTGCTCTCAGCCACTCTGACCCCAGCCTGTAGCACTGCATGGGGTTGTTGTGGCCAGTGTGTAGAACCCGGCGACTGGTTCACTTGTTAGATACTTCAGCTAGGAATGCCAGCTTTTTCTGTTCTCCCTTTTATTAGTCATTGGTTAATTGGATGCCAAGGGAAACATTAAATGCTGCCTGAGTCACCTAAGAATCCAGAGAGCCATCAAATAAAAAAAGCAATAGAGAAGAACCTGTAGGCTGATGTGAAAATGCTGAGGACAGAATAAATGCTTCTGATGATTCACCTTAGCAAAATGTTTCTTGCTCTGTTTCAGCCCCCTTGTTCTGCTGGAGAAAGCAGCTGTGAAGGGACAACCAGGACACAGTTTTGCTGCAGTGAGGTGCTTGCTTTCATTTTATGTCCATTCATCACTTTGCTGAGAAAATATGGAATCAGATATTAGCACAAAGGGCATTTTAGGTGACTGGGTTTCCCCCCAGCCCGGTGACGTGGCTGGACTCTAGAGCTTCATTTAAATCCCAGATCAGCTCTGCCATTAGTGTTTCTGGCTTACTTGGCCTTGAGTGTACTTTAGACACTCAAGACCTCCGTGGTTAGAGTAGAATGGAATAGAATGGAATGGAATGGAATGGAATGGAATAGAATAGAATAGAATAGAATAGAATAGAATAGAATAGAATAGAATAGAATAGAATAGAATAAACCAGGTTGGAAAAGACCTCAGAGATCATCGAGTCCAACCCATCACCCAACAGCATCTAAACAACTAAACCATGGCACCAAGTGCCTCATCCAGGCTCTTCTTAAACACCTCCAATGATGGTGACTCTACCACCTCCCTGGGCAGCACATTCCAATGGCCAATCTTTCTATCTATAAAGAACTTCTTCCTCACCTCCAGCCTAAATCTCCCCTGGCACAGCTTGAGACTGTGTCCTCTTGCTCTGGTGCTGGTTGCCTGGGAGAAGAGACCAACCCCCACCTGGCTACAACCTCCCTTCAGGGAGTTGGAGAGAGCAAGAAGGTTTCCTCTGAGCCTCCTCTTCTCCAGGCTAAGCAACCCCAGCTCCCTCAGCCTCTCCTCACAGGGCTCTGCTCCAGACCCCTCCCCAGCTTTGTTGCCCTTCTCTGGACACCTTCCAGCAACTCAACATCTTTCCTAAACTGAGGGGCCCAGAACTGGACACAGGACTAAGCAGTGGCCTAAGCAGTGGCCTAAGCAGTGCTGAGCACAGGGGCAGAATGACCTCCCTGCTCCTGCTGGCCACACTGTTCCTGTTGCAGGCCAGGATGCCATTGGCCTTCTTGCTTTCTGGGGTGTGGCTTTCTGGGCATCCACTTAAGTGTTATCCAATGATTCTCAATCATCATTCAGATTTTTCCATTAATCAAGCCTGGCCCTGTTGAATTTGTCCCAGCATTGTTTTCAGCTAACATCAAATTTTCTCTTTAAGGCACAGTGGATGTGCTTTAATGGCTTGGATTGCATCCTGCTTGGAGATAACAATAAATACCATCCCACTGTCATCAGTGGCATTATACTTATTGCTAATTCTTCATTTAATAATAAGCCTTTCTGATGTAGTAAAGACAAGATCTACTGTAGGGGATTTCCTAGTTGGATGTAGGACTGGAATTGTCTGTAACATCTGCAGTGGTAACCTGGTAACCTCTCTCTCACGCTGGTTTAGTGCAGAAAATGTGGACTGTTTCAAAATACCAGGGTGCCCTAAAGGTAAAAGCCTCAGCAACAAAAAACAGTCAAGAAAAAAGGTCATGATCCTCTCCAGTGATTTGCCAAACCTTCTCCTGATGCCTAAAGCATGCAACCAGATTATCCTTGTGCAGCACATAACTCCTCTGTGGAGCACACATTGCTCTGCCATGCAGATACCCAAACAAACAAGACCCAGACCTGGCAGGACTGGGAACAGGGGATATAAACTGACCTCAACCTCTCTCAGGGTCTGGTTTGTTTCCCACTCTTGATTTTCCCTTAGGGATGTGCCCTTCAAGGGCTCTGTGGAGCCCCTCCAGGTCTCTCTGTACAATTGAGGGGGTTTTAATTTGATCTATCTATCTATCTATCTATCAGTCTATCTTTCTATCTATCTATCCATCCATCTATCAATCTATCTATCAATCCATCTGTCAATCTGTCAATATATCAATCCATCTATCAATCTGTCTATCTATCAATATATCAGTCTATCAATCTATATCTATCTGTCCATCTATCATTCTATCAATCCACCTATCTATCAATCTATCTGTCTATCAATCTATCAGTCTATCTCTATATCTATCTTTCTATCTATCTATCTATCTGTCTATCTATCTAT